>NC_133783.1:25208958-25298959 GCF_003597395.2 Chelonoidis abingdonii
TCTACATTTGTAAGTTCAACTTTCAAGATAAAGAGATTGCACTACAGTATTTGTATTAGGTGAATTCAAAAATACTATATCTTTTGTTTTTACAGTGCAAATATTTGTAATAAAATATAAAGTGAGCACTGTACAGTTAGCATTCTGTGTTGTAATTGAAATCAATACATTTCAAAATGTAGAAAATATCCAAACCTATTTAAATAAACGGTATTCTATTATTGTTTAACAGTGCGATTCATCATGTGATGAATCCTGATTAATATTTTTAATCACGCTATTAATCACAATTAATTTTTTTAATCACGTGAAGGCCCTAGTAATAAACACTTGCAGGTAGAGATTTTTAATGATTAGCAATGCCAGAAAAATTGCATCTTCCCTCAGAGCTCTCTCACAACCGACCATTGTGTCAAGCTTCTAGAGATTCTGTTATAACTTTACTGAGGATATGAAATTAACCTTCCTGAGGCAGGAGTGACTTCGTCCATCACACATGTAGCAGCCCTGATAAGCAGAAGAGCAGTTACAACACAAACCCTACTTATAGTTATCTGTTTAGTTTACAAACTGGTTCATCTCAACCAGCCCCATGATTGTAAATTCACTCTCCTGCAGCTCCTGCTGCTATTAGTCTTTGCCTGTGGTGCACTGAACTGATTATAAGGAGATAGTTCTTCCTGATAGGGACTGGGGAAGAGTGAAAGACACAGAAGAGCAAAACATGGCCCCAAAAATGAGTGTCTTTCACTGAGCTGCACCTTTATGAGCTGTATTATTCTAACAACTTATGACACATCCTGGGAAGATATTTTCCTAACGCCTGTAACTGAGACACCCAACAACTTAAGCAATAGGACACAAGAGACACAACAGGCAGCACATTTCCAGGTGATTATAACATGTCTCTGGAAGTGCTGTAGGCAAGAGGCTGAGGCCAAATGACTTTAACCACCCAAGAAGTGTAATAATTATTACCATGTAGTGCACAGCACAGAGTATTTTAGTATCATTATGAAATGGACTTTATATAACAGAATGAGTATGCATTTACTGGGCATTACTAGTGACATGTGTATGAGATCACAGACTGTCAATCAGAAAGCTCTATCTATGGCCTGGTTCAAAGGCCACTTTAGACTTGAAGTTAGTTCATTACAAAGTATTTATTCATGTGCCCTTTGCTTGAAAAATATTCAGTACTTGAAAGGACTTTGTTGAAATGAATATTGTACAAAATATCAGGCTGCCAAGACCTTGAACACTTCATCTTGGTTTAATCGCCCACTTACTACGCTAGATATCAGCACCTTCCCTGACATATACTGCATGGCTGCCAGCAAAAACATTCCAGAAAGACCTGGTTTCGATGACAGAGCCGACTTCCCACAAATGCACAAGCACCATGACCAACAATCCTGTCAGCAAAAGAAAACTCACCACCAGTTCCCTCTCCCCCCGAAGCAGGTATTCTGCTCCCCCCACATCAGCCTATTCCCGCAGTGTTTTCCACAGGGAAACTAACATCAGTTATGTCTCTGTAAATGGATACATAAAACACAAACACCGCCAATAGCACTGCACTTTTCCCCCACTGGTTACTGCAAGTCTTGAAATACATAGGAAGTGTGGAATTTGCAAACAAAAGCAGATGTGAACGCTGGAGGCTTCTCTGTTTTTGAGGTTTTACAACCATTTGTACATTTTGGAAATGACAGGAAAATGAGACAGAATTGTCTTTTTGGTGGGCATTTTTATGGTGAGGTTTGCGGGATGTGCAATGGCCCATTAAAATGAGGGCAACCCTAGAAATAAGATAGACAGCAACTGTGTGTGAGAGAACCAGGACTGAAATAAGAACAGGTTTTTGCAGGTCAAGTCAATAGAGGTGCATTTGCAAAGCTGTATGGTAACCTAGGGCTGGTTACCAGGCATAGTTGTAAGTCAAGGTACAGGTGGTGCTGACCAGTGGCTCATGGCTGGAATAGAAGGACATGTATTGCGGGTTAGTATTAGCAGAGCTATGATCAGACACTTGCACAGTGGAATGTTCAAACCATAACTGACAGAAGCCAATGGTTGCACTTCCAATCATAATAAATATTCACTTTTTATGTAAAAAAAATATATATATACTTCTATGTTTTCTCTTTCCCTCCCAAAAGGTATGGAATACAATCATATGAACAGTGAATAGGCAGGAGACTGTAGAAATCAGCTGGTAGACCTAAAAGACACTCTTTCCTACAGCCAGAGAGAGAATATAGTTTTTGGCGTAGATCTCAAGGTACACTAACAATCATGACTGAGCCTTCTTCACTGTTATATGTAACTGAAAATAGTAACACTGTTTACAGATTGGTTTTTAAATGGAAGTGGATCATGTTTCAGAACAGGAAGCACTTCCCTGTGGCTAGAAAAAGAAAAACAGCCTTCTAATCCCATGCATAATGCACAAATGAAGGGACTGTGGCAGATCATATACTGGCTATGGCCTACATGTGCTACAAGAGTAACTTCTCATTCTAAGAGTCCCATGGAACTAGAGATGCTAGGAACATTCAGGCATTCATTCAGTGTGGCAGATGAGAATATACAGAAACAAGGTTGCTTTTTTGTGTAAAGGAACAGAGTTTCCAATCCATCATTTGGAGTTTTAATCTTTTTATAAACAGTTATGGAAAAGCCCTAAGTGTCCTACCGAAATTACTCTAAAAACCTACAGAATTTAAAGGAGAATGATATCCTTTCTATAAGCTTTTCAAATCATCCTACAGAATTCTGTGGCAGAGACTCTCCATTTGCAGAGATCAGGCTACAGTTCCTGCTGGGATCAATCAATACTGCCTCTTCTGTGGAGGATGCACTAGAGAGCACTGTGGGTCTCTGAGGACAATATTCCCTACCCCGTGCTCCCAAGATCTCAGTCCAGAAAGCTGATCCTTTGACTAACCATGCGTTCCTGGGGTAGTGAGCCACCAATGCTTTATGTTTTGTTTTTAATGGAGTTAAAATGGAAAGTACTTTTCATTTTTTTATTTTTTTTTTGGATGCAACTGAATAACCCCTGTATTGTCTATTATCACCATTCGGGGGATTAGACTTGTGATTAAACTGCTGCTGTGCCAGCTAGAGATCTTACACTAGTTTCTGGGGCGGGCCCCAACCAGTGCACTTCAATCTTTTTTGAATTTCTGGTGACGTTGGTTTTTCTTTAACAAAACCAACACCAACAAAATAAGAATTTAGACGATATCTCCCTCACCCTCTTAAAGCAAGGTCAGGGCAAACTTTAAACTACTCAACAGAATTCTTTTGGAGAAATCTATTAGGAAAGACACTGCTCTCTCCTATAGAGTTTTCTCTCTCCTCTCCTATCCCACCCCTCTTTTAAAAGACAACAATAATATTTTGGAGTGAAAATACGCAAGGAGTAATAATTAGGATAAGAAAAAAAGGCTTTTCCTACACTAAAAGAACAGGAGTACTTGTGGCATCTTAGAGACTAACATTTATTTCAGCATAAGCTTTCGTGGGCTACAGCTCACTTCTTCGGATGAATAGAATGGAACACACAGACAGGAGATATTTATACATATAGAGAACATGAAAAGGTGGGAGTATGCATACCAACTGGAAGAGTCCAATCAATTGAAATGAACTACACTGTTTACCAAATACACTTCTAACTTCACTAGCAGTAACTTCTGCTATTTCAGTCTTGGGTCCCTCCTGGATCTCACCTTAATGCTAGGGTCATGCTGAACCGTGTGACAGTTTTGTAATGCAGATAGTCATGCACTAGGTTGAGACCACCAATCCTGTTTCTTCTTGTAACCAAAGCTGGGTTGTCAATGTAGGTACTCTGAGTACAAATGCTAGGGCAGGAATAGGCTCAGTAACCAACTTCATCCCTAACCCTGGTACTCTGCCGGGGGGCGGGGGGCTTTTTACTACTCTGCAGGTACCTACATTGCAGAGACGATTTTAAATGCAGCTCAAAGAATACCTTGGAGAAATAAACTGCAGAGGACTATGGTCTGGCCTGAAACAGAACCTCTCCTTTAAAATTTGCAAGTTTACTGAGACCATATGTTTCTTTAAACACTAAACCATGGCCTGATTCAAAGTCCATTAGTGTAATGCCTTGAATACACATTTCCTTCTCAGTGACTAGCAGTTAATCCTCTCCCTTAAGTATACTCTCCAAGTTGATAATATGTTCAGACATTCCCACACTTCAGGGCCAGACCCCCCTTCAGGATAGGAATGAATGTCACTGACTTGTGACCTATATTCTCTAAGTGGAGTAGCCCCATCCTCGCTTGACCTTCTACCTACATCAGACACACCAAGCTTCTGGAATCTGAACTGAGACACGGCCACTTTTTGGATTAATTTTGAGGTTGTTAAGATGAAAGACTTTGCAGTGAGATTCAATGACATTAGAAATCTCATCCTGGACAGCTTCTGAACTTGTGCCCTGATTTTCAACTGTATAAACTGTCTGCAGCTCCCACATTCACACCAATGCAAGTGGTGAATGCTCGGTGTCTCAGAAAAATCAGACCTCCTGTTCCTAGTGTTCGGATGCTAGCAAGTAGTAACCCACATGGCATTTGTTCCATAGGAAACAGAGGGCAGTTTGATAGGATAGAATCAATATGTACCAAAAAGAAACAGATAAAGTTGGTTATTTCAAGCTCTTGAGAGGGAATTATGAATGGCAGAGTAAAAAGAAAAATTAAAGACTGCTGGCACTTTGTTAAAGGGACAATCAGAGTTCTCACATTTTCATTTATATCTAGAGAGGAAGGGGATTGAAATGACTTGGGTTTCTTTTGTTTAATGTAATGAGTTGCCCATGATTCGATGTTTATGCAGTAAGTAGATCAGTAAAAAGCAAGTTAAGAGTAAGTTTGTGACAGAACTATATTTGATTCTAAAATGTGAGATGACTGAAGAGCCTGCTTCACCACCAAAATCCTGCTCACCCACAAAAGCAGGAGCAGTGTTCTCCTCAGGAATTGAAATTTGCGGGGGGGTGGGGTGGGTTTCGAATTTACAGGGCCGATGAGGGGTGAGACCGTGAGGGTGGAGGTGGGCTGAACGGCACCATAGTAAAAACTGAAAAGTGTTTCATGACCATTTTATTCGATTTAACTCATGTTGTAAAATCATCACACAAATTAAAGTTGGCTACTCAAGCCTTCTGTGCAGCACTACATCTATATCCTTGGTTTCTTGTTATAATTTTGCACAACTCTGTTAATGAACTTCTTGAATGCAATACGTTCATCTTTCGTAGCTTCTCGTGTGTACGGTATTTTCATTCCTTCAACTGATATGCTCATTAGTTCATTCACACGATCAGGCAGAAGGTGACTTCTTTTAGAACACAAAATTCTATTCAATGATGAAAAAGAACACTCAACTGTAGCTTGTGACGGAGTAGCAAGAGATGAATTCCTACTTCTTTCATCCCAGGAAACCTAGCACAAAGATCAGGTCAAGCCACTAGTGATGATAAAAAAAAGTTGAAGTCAAATCTTCTTTCATTCATCGTATGATATTCCACCCTGTGTTCAAATCCCTGTTCTGTCTTGAACACATGGCAACCCCATTGCTGGTAGTACCTCACTCTACTCAACTGTTGGTGTTTTATAGGACAGCGATCTGTAAAAGCTACGTAGAGGTTAAGTAGACTCTAGAAGTCGCTGTTGTAGATTTTTAAGAATCAAGTCTGTGTACTTTTTCAATTGTCTTAACAAACACTTCTTGTCCTCCTCGCTTAAGGATTCCATATAAATGCCTTCATTAGTCAACTTCTGAACCAATAGCTCTGATTGACCCCAATGTAGCTTCTATTGCTGGACATAGATCTACTACCGTTGTAACAGATGCCTGGATGGCATTGTTTAATGACCCAAGTGGTTTCAACAGTAGACTTACAAGAGAGAGAATAGCAACAGTCTTCTCTGAACGTAGTAGCAAAAGTAATCCACCAGCCTCACTACTTAGATCTGTCCTATCTTGGTAGATACTTTCCAAAGCCAGTAACAACGGCTGGAATAATTTTAAGACAACAGCCAAGAATCGCTCATGAGAAAGCCAGAGGGTTTTTCCAGGTCGGACTAATTTGAACTTGAGTCCCAGCGTATATATATTTTCCAAGATAAGAGTCTTTTTGGACTCTTGCTGAATAATGAAGACATTAAATGTATAGCTTTTTAAATGTCTTTTGAAGAGTCTGCAGCTCGCACTAGCGCTAGTTGGAGTAGATGGCCTCTGCAGTGTGTATAGAAGAGATTAGGGTTACACTTTTCTCTGAGCAAAATTTGTACTCCACTATGTCTTCCGTAGAAGTTTGCAACTCCATCAAATGCACAAGCAATCATCTGTTTGGGGTCCAATTCACAAGCATTTAACTCTTCTGAGAAATGGGTTGTCACAGATGCAGTTGATGCGTCTTCTATAACTTGAACACCTAGAAATGCATCTACTGCCCATTTGCATCGGTGCATTCTTCACCCACATATGCAAATTTTTTGAATGTGGTGAGAGAGTTCTTCACTTTTTCAACTGTTGAGTCTTTCACTGTTGCACCATATGCTTCTAGCCAGTCAGTTGAGTTTCTTGCATAAAGATACAGATGCTCCCTCGGTTATGCAAACCCAACTTACGCAAATCCGCACTTACGGAAAAAGTTCCGTAAGGTTTTTTTTGGAGTAATTGTTGGGTATACGTTCCTGACTTATGCAAACTTCGACTTATGCAAGGCATTCTGGAACTGAATGCTTGCGTAAGTCGGGGAGCGTCCGTAGTGAGCATTTGCTGGTCTTGTTCGGAACCAGTGTTCAACTTCAGGATGAACATGTGACAATGCGCTTAACACTGGACTCCAGTTTGTAGTGTGTGCGATCCCTTGCTAAAATAGAAAATATGATGCCACAACCATGTTTGTTTGCATGAAGTATGTTGTGTCTCCAGCATTCGTAAAAGCCTTGCTCAGTGGTTTGAGCATTAGCCTGCTAAACCCAGGATTGTGAGTTCAATCCTTGAGGGGGCCATTTAGAGATCTGGGGCAAAAATCTGTCTGGGGATTGGTCTTGCTTTGAGCAGGGGGTTGGACTAGATGACCTCCTGAGGTCCCTTCCAACCCTGATATTCTATGATTCATTAACACTCACTCGTGTTGTCCTTGGTCAGTGGAGACTCAGAGTTCAGAGGTGCTTTCACATGAGTTCACCTCCAAGGTGGGGGGCAAGAAGGCACCTTGCTCGTTCCTCCAGCTGCTTACTGTTCATTCTCACCACTGTTGTTCGTTGTGCTACTGTTCACTCCATCGCTTTGTTGTCAATGGCCCTGTGCTGTAACCTTCTGCTGCCACTTGCCACTCTGACCTCTGCAAGTTGGTCTCTTGAGATTCTACCCAGCGCTCAGTGATTTCAGCTGAGCTCTCAGAGGGGGAACCTCACTGCTAGTGCAGATTGGGCCATCTCTTCCACAGAAACACTGTCCCACAGCAGGTTTAAGGACTTAGACCTGAAATCACTGAGCATCAGCGGTAGTGGTCACTTAACAAAACAAAAGACTATGTATGGAGCCTAATCAGCTCTATCTTTAGACAGTGAAGATGGGCAGGTCAAATAGTACTTGTGACTCAGGCAGACCATCAAGTAAAACACCTGTCCTCACCCTCTCTCTTGATGCCCTCAATCAGCACAGGCTAAATACAGTTCTACTGCCCTTTACTCATACTATAAGAACAACATTTCATTACCCCCTCTCTTCTCTCTCCCCCCACCCCATTCAAGTGATTTGAAACCCCAGCCAAAATCTATCACTTGGGCAACACAGCTCTGTTTTCTGGATACCTAGGTAGATTAGGTGTGAATGTTAATACAATCTGGTCCTGAAGCCTTTCCTCACAGCCCCTAGCTCATCACTAGCTGTCAGGGAGAGCTCATTTAGATTTTGCTTACAAATCATCATTTGAAATTATTAGGTTGGCCATCATCACTGAAATGAATGCACTGACATAGTCATAAAAAGCAACAGCTGTATAAGGAAGCTAATCTATGTTCATACTAGTATACTTTTTCAGATACTCATATTTTATCATACACTTTATATGCTTTTAAAGTGTGTATTAATGTTTCAATTGCAATTCAGATTCCAAACAATCACTAAATTGGCAATACTGCATGTAACTACACCTCTACCCCAATATAACGCTGTCCTCGGGAGCCAAAAAATCTTACTGCATTATAGGTGAAACCGCATTATATCGAACTTGCTTTGATCCACCGGAGAGCGCAGCCCTGCCCCCCCAGAGCACTGCTTTACCACGTTATATCCAAATTTGTGTTATATCGGGTCACATTATATTGGGGTAGAGGTGTAGTTCACAAAACTGTGGGGTCAGGGGGTGGCATTGGGGTAATTCAGGGGGGCTGTAGGGAAATCCCTGAGCAGAAATATATTACTTTGGTAGAACTTCATACATCTGTCAACAGTACCAACTGCTGAAAAATCAAAGGAACACAAACATCACACACACAGACTTACTTATTCTGTACCTGTTTCCCAGGGAAGCCAACACAGGGCCATACCTGCACCCAGCATTTTTTGATGTATCCCTCTATCACGGAGAACTGGGATCTTGTCATAATAGTAATGTTGACAGGGCACTTCATAGCACTATCAAGTCCAAATTTCTTCCTAATGTCTCATCCCTCTCCTACCCTCTTCCTAACCACCCCAGCCCTTGAGCCACTACTGAAGTTCGACAAAACTTCTCTACTGCAGAAAAATGTTTTTGATGACAAGGACATGCCTAAGTTCAGCTTTGCCCATTTCAGCATCACATCAACAACTTTGATTAGCAAATCTAGAACAGACAAAGGCCTGGTCTAGACTGGAGTGGGGGGTGCACGGGGGGATAATCGATCTAAGTTATGCAACTTCAGCTACATGACTAATGTAGCTGAAGTTGACGTACTTAGATCAGCTTACCGTGGTGTCTTCATCGCGGTGAGTCGACTGCTGCTGCTGCTCCCCCATCTACTCTGCCTGCACCTCTCACCGAGCTGGAGTACAGGAGTTGATGGGAGTGAGCTCGGGGGTCGATTTATCGCATCTAGACTAGAATCAATAAATCAATCCCCGCTGGATCGATTACTGCCCGTCGATCCGGCCGGTAGCGAAGACATACCCAAAGAAGCCAATACCACTCAGTAACGGGGACAAGAAAAACAGCACCTTCAGGAGCCACTCCTCCCAGTCCTGTTCTTGTTTCACTCTTCACTTGGTCTCTCCCCAACCCATGTTCATACATTGGAGCTTTTCTGGTTTCTAACATTCTGAAGTGTGAGTGGGGAGGTACCAGGGGAAGAACAATTTGTGAACTCTGATTACTTATTGTCATAAACAGATAGTTAAGGGTTAATGTCTCTTTTACCTGTAAGGGGTTGACAAACAGTGACCTGCAACACCTGACCACAGGACCAATCAGGAGACAAGATACTTTCAAACCTGGGTGGAGGGAAGCCTTTGTTTGTGTTCTTTGTCCGTATTTTCTCTGGGTTCTGAGAGGGACCAGCATGTAAGCAGATTCCTCCAATCTTTCTGAGAAAATCTCTTCTGTTCTAATTTTAGTGAGTATCAGGATAAAGGCGGCTTTAGTCTTTTTGATTGTTTTCTTTATTTGCAAATGTATAGTTTGCTGGAAGTATTTTAATTTGCTTTTGTGCTGGGGGGGAGTTTTTCTCTCTAGTGTCTATAAGCTGAAAGACTCTGTAATATTCCATCTTGATTTACAGAGATAATTTTTACTTTTTATTTCTTTTATTAAAAGCTTTTCTTTTTTAAAGACCTGAGTGATTTTTTCCCCTTGTTAAGGCTCAAAGGAACTGAGTCTGTACTCACCAGGGAATTGGTGGGAGAAGGGAGAGAGAGGAGGAGGGGGAAAGGTGAATTTCCTCTTTGTTTTAGATTCACGGAGCTTGAATCTGTATTGCCTCTGGGTGAGGGGAAAAGAGGAGGGGGGGAGGTAACATTCCTCTCTGTGTTGTGATTCAAGGAGTTTGAATCATGGTGATCTCCTAGTGTACCCAGGGTGGGAAAGATCTGGGAGGAAGAAAGGAGGGGGAAGGGAAATGGTTTATTCCCCTTTGTTGTGAGACTCAAGGAATTTGGGTCTTGGGGTCCCCAGGGAAGGTTTTTGGGGGGACCAGAGTGCCCCAAAACACTATACTTTTGGGTGGTGGCAGCTATCAGATCTAAGCTGGTAATTAAGCTTAGAGGAATTCATGCTGGTACCCCATCTTTTGGACTCTAAGGTTCAGATTGGGGAATTATGCCATGACACTTATAAATTCACTGACAGATATGGCAGTTTCCTGCAATACCCTGGAGAAACCTTACTGAATTAAAGTATCTTAGACTAATGCAAACCCTGGGAAGCGTAGATAGGCAACTGTGCAGGGAAAACTCTGGTCAGGAGGGAGGGAAACAGGTTTTGTCCAAGAGAGTAGATGGCTAAGAGCTGGGAGCCTAGAAATTAATGCCCTTGCTGGACCACAACAGAGGGGGAATGCAAGTGCAGTTGCTCTGGATGGTGACAGCAAGTTTAAGGTTTTCCACTAGGAGAAAAATTTCTATTTTGGCTGATATGTTCTTGAGCCTGTTTATGTCTCAGTCACTAGGAGCTACAGCCTTCCCTCCCATCCCATGATACTATACACATCAGCTACTGATGTAATTTCCATTAATACAGAAAGAGGTGCACCCCCTATAGGAGGGCAGCAATGGTGCTCCTAGTCCACGTGCAATAAACTAGGGCCAGTTCAAGGCACTACAGGCCTTGGGACTTGCAGAGAGGATCCATTTTCCAGAGGCCCTTCAATAGAAGCAGGTTTTAAATTAGATGTAAAAGTCTTTATGATCTTGTGACTGGTCCTAACTCAGTGTTCACACAGAACTCCACAGGACATTGGCACAGACCTCAGAGTGGTTAAGCACTGGAATAAACTGCCTAGGGAGATTGTAGAATCTCCATCATTGGGGATTTTTAAGAACAGGTAGGACAAACACCTGTCAGGGATGATCTAGATAAGGGGTAGGAAAATTACAGCCTGCGAGCCATTTTAAGCTGGCCCACAAGCCATACTACACAGCTTGGCCCCACTCCGGCCAGGGCGCAGGGTAGCGCCTGCAGTATGCAGCTCCTAGAAGCCACAGCATGGCCCCGCTCCAGCTCCTACATGCTCCAATGCGAGCTGCAGGGGACAGTGCCTGCGGATGGGGCAGTGTGCAGAGCTGCCTGGCTGGCCTCTACATAGGAGCCAGAGAAGGGACATGCCACTGCTTCCGGGAGCTGCTTGAGGTAAGTGCTGCTCGGAGCTTGCGCCCCTGAGCCTCTCCCCTCACCCCAACCCCCAGCCCTGAACCCCCTCCGGCTCTCCAAATCCCACAATCCTAACCTGGAGCACCCTCCTGCACCCCAAACCACTCATCCCCAGCTCCACCTCAGAGTCCACACCCTCAGCCAGTACCTGCATCTTTTCCTGCACCCCTGCCCGGATCTCCCTCCTGCACCCCTGCCCGGATCTCCCTCCTGCCCTCTGAACTCCTTGGTTCCCCAAACTCCTCATCCTCACCCCATCCTACACCCCAATCCCAATTTTGTGAGCAATCATGGCCCGCCACCCAATTTTTATTCCCCGCCATGGCCCTTGGGCCAAGAAGTTCTCTCATCCCATGGCTAGATAATACTTAGTCCTGCCTTGAGTGCAGGGGACTGGCTAGATGATCTCTTGAGGTCCCTTCCAGTTCTATGATACTATTCATTCACAGATCAGAGGGGTAGCCATGTTAGTCTGGATCTGTAAAAGCAGCAAAGAGTCCTGTGGCACCTTATAGACTAACAGAACTTTTGGAGCATGAGCTTTCATGGGTGAATACCCACTTTGTCGGATGCATCATGCTCATGCTCCAAAACTTCTGTTAGTCTATAAGGTGCCACAGGACTCTTTGCTGCTTCATTCACAGAGTGCACACTGCATGGCCGATAAATGCAATGCCTTTGGGGAAGGGGAAGGAGATGGTCATTTTATGAGTAATTTAATATTGGACAGTGTTGTCTAGTGGATAGAGCACTGGATTGGGACTTAGAAGACATGGATTCTATTCCATGCTCTGCTACTGGCCTGTTAGGTGATCTTGGGCAAATCACTCTGTGCCTCAGTTTGCCCATATGTAAAATGGGGATAATGAATTATACTGAAGTTCCTTTTTACTGTGCTTTGAGACCAACTGACGAAAAGAGCTAGCTGTTCTTCATAAAAAATACTTCCTCAAATTTCTCTACGTAGAGTTCTTTCATCTTGAGTCACATCTGGTTTGAACAGACAGAAAGCTCCCTGGCTTAACTATCTGTAGGCAGCAGAGTCAGTGAATGTGCTGGGGTCCTCCTCGGATCTTTCGCGCTTTACAGTCATTTTTCAATTATTTTAAAATCATATCAAACACACTAAAAGGTTTTGTATCATTTTAAAAAGCAGATGTTTTGTTCAACAACAAGGCCCTACTAAAAAGAGAAGATTTGAAAAAAAAAAAAAACCCACCACACATAGCACAAGCTTATTATTTTACATGTTTATTAAACTGCAGGTGTGCGGGGTGGGAGAGTGGATCATAAAAATATACACATGCTTCTTGGAGGCTGAAAGTCTTTGGCCTTGTGTCTGACAATGCACCTGAGACAGATCTACCTTGATGGTCTCACATCACGCATGTGTATCTAGAAACACAGCAGTATAATATAGTATAGATCAGGGGAGGACAAGCTTTTTGGCCAGAGGGCCACATCAGGTTTTCAAAATTGTATGGAGGGTGGTTAGGGGAGGCTGTGCCTCCCCAAGCAACGAGACTTGGCATGGCCCGGCCCCTGCCCCTGCCCCTGCCCCTTATCTGACCCCCCACACATACTTCTCACCCCCAGGACTCCTACTCCATCCAACTCCCACCCCCGCTCCCTGTCCCCTGACCGCCCCCAGAATCCCTGCCCCTGACTGCCCTTCACTGCCCCATCCAACTCCCCTCTCCTTCCTGACTGCCCCCCGGGACTCCTGCCCCCATGCAACACCTCTGTTCCCTGCCCTCTGACCGCCTCAACCCCTACCCACACTCCCGCCCCCTGATCACCTCCCCGAACTCCCCTGCCCTCTATCTAACCCCTCCTGCTCCCTGCGCCCTTACCGCACTGCCTGGAGCACTGGTGGCGCTACAGACACGCAGCCCAGAGCACCAGGACAGGCAGCTATGCCGCCCGGCTGGAGCCAGCCAGGCCACCACGCAACACAGAGCATTGGGTCAGGCTGCGGCTCTGCAGCTGCACTGCCTGGCCACCCAGAGCATTGTGCTGGCGGCGCAGTGATCTGAGGCTGCAGGGGAGGGTGAACGGCAGGGGAGGTGCTGGAGCCTAGCCTCCCAGGCCAGGAGCTCAGGGGCTGGGCATGAGGGTCCTGCGGGCCATAGTTTGCCCACCTCTGGTATAGAGGCACCACTCCAACTGCTTCTAGGATGGGTCTTTTGAAGTTTCCATTCCCAGGCGATTGGGCTCAGCCACAGACAGAGGCTTTGGGCTCAGTGGTGGCAAACAAGAACTCCTCCCAGGCTGCAACTTTAGTTTTAGACACAATAATTTGACATTTTAAATCTCTTCAGATGTCTCTAAGCTAGAAGGGGAGGAGGAGGAGAGCAAGAGCATGAAGAATACATTTACATTTTGGAGAAAAGTCTCTTTACCAGAAATGCCTTCATACTGTCGAACAGCTGCTTTTCTTACTTACTAACCAGTTGCTATAAAATGACCATGTTACTGTTTGAATGGAAGGGTGCCAGATTTGTAACAAAGCCTTAAGTATCCCCTTATTTTTCCTTGTTTTAACCTGCACCCTCCCACTTGAAGCCTCACATTATAGCCTTCAGTCACTCACAGCAAAGAGCTAAGGACTGCCCTGTAATCATCCAGAGGCATTGCTGTTAGGAGACACATCAATCCCTGTACCCCCAGGCCCTGAGAATGGGTGTGAAACCCAGATCTTTTACAGGCCAGTGCGAAATATTAACTCCGCCAGAAACCCCATGACCATATTTTGTTTTATAAAAGTGGTCACTGTGTAAGCAAAATACAATGATACATGACAGGTTTTCATAAAGTTTAACTGCAACTGCAGCACCCACCGTGACAGAACGCGGCAGAGAGTCTCACGTCAACAGCACCAGTAAGGTACTGACTTCACATACCCATCCCTGTCACAAAGCTGCTTCTATTAACTTCCCCATATAAGTCAGTCAATAACATTCCCAAATTCCTCAGCCTTTTGTTACCTGCTCTAAGAGTACTACATGGGCAAGAGAAGGGAACTACCAATGTACAAAAACACAGCAAAGGAAAAAAAAATCAGATGAAAATGTTTTTATATCCTCAGATATTTGCTCCCTGATTTGGCAAAAAGGGGATTAAGAAAGGAGAATTGCTTATGCTGTAATGAAAACAGTGAAGGTGGTTATTAAGTAAGAGCCAGGCTCCAGAACTCTGAGGCATAATTTTAGAGCTTCTGATCAGAACCACCACTACCACAATCATCACTTCAAACACAGCAGGATGATCAATGGGGAAGACAACCTTTATCACTAGCGCAGTCTGCATGGGAGTGCACCAAATGGAGCAGCAGCTTTAGGCAGTTGTCCACTAGAGACCAGGATGAGCCCATCATGCTGTTCTTGTGACTGAATTGGGATGTTAACTCAGGCTTCCCAATGTGAAAGGCCAGCACATTATCTCACTGTGTCAAGGAGATGCCAGATGGTAATATTAATGCATACCATTCAGCTCAACAGACTCAAGACACTATTGCTGCCAAACAGCCCCCCAGGCAGGGAGGGAACTGTAGGAACATAAAGCACTCTTTGAAAATGCCAAGAGAGTTCTGTAAGGTTTGTCACCAGCATGAGGCCAGAGGAAGAGAGAAATTCAGCATGCATCAGGCTCGGGTTTAAGTTCTGCCAGGTCAAACTGCACTAGATGGGTACCCACACTTACACCACCATATGCTCGTATCACCTAGGACAGCGATGAGAACCAATCTAACCTAAATTAAATGCTATCAACTATGAGTGCACCATCTGGGTGTCCAGAAATCTTTGTCCTTTTCCTATCCCGGGGACAGAATAAATATATGTCTTTACAGAACGACATCATCCACAATCACAGAAAATGCCAAAAGCACAAAAACTTGTTTGCAAGGGAAAAAGCGCCAACAAAACTTGAAATGCATCTTGGAAACTCCTGGGTAACCCATCAAAGGATACTGGATGCCTCCTGGGGACACTTAGATGAGAAAAGCTTTACTTTCTGAAAATTTACTGCCTGCAGATGTGGTACCAAAGCGAGTGGCAGGAAAGAAGGATCAAGATTAACAATCTGCTGTTTGCCTTGGTCACCATGAGAAATAGGCATGACTGCTGAGATCTGTTTCAGCCCTGACATACCTAGAAGAAAGGCCTTTGCAGTGAAAACTGCATGAGACTTACCCAGCTCCACAATCCACATCACTCTTACCCTTTGGAAGTTGTGGGGGAAATCTGATTTAATAAGAGCAAAAAGTTAGCTGCTATCACCCCGCCAACAAAGCTTCACTCTACAAACGCAGCTTAGAACTGGACTGAAAAACATTTGAAAATAAATTGTTTAAGATACTAAATCAGTGAAGCAGGACATGTTAGCAGGAGTGTTGTAAGCAAGACACAATAAATAATTCTTCCGCTCTACTCCATGCTGATTAGGCTTCAGCTGGAGTATTGTGTCCAATTGTGAGGGACACATTTCAGGAAAGATATGGACAACCTGGAAAAAGTCCAGAGAAGAGCAACCAAAATGATTAATGGTCTAGGAAACATGACCTATGAGGGAAGATTGAAAGAATTGGGTTTGTTTAGTCTGGAGATGAGAAGACTGAGAGGGGACAAGATAACAGTTTTCAAGTACATAAAAGGTTGTTACAAGAAGAAGGGAGAAAATTTTGTTCTCTTTAACCTCTGAGGATAGGACAAGAAGCAATGGACTTAAATTGCAAAAAGAGCAGTTTAGGTTGTACATTAGGAAAAACTTCCTGTCAGGGTGGTTAAGCACTGGAATAAGTTGCCTAGGGAGTTTGTGGAATCTCTAGCTTTGGAAATTTTTAAGAGCAGGTTAGACAAACACCTGTCAGGCATGGAGGTAATACTTAGTCCTGCCTTGAGTGCAGGAGACTGAACTAGAAGACCTCTTGAGGTCCCTTCCAGTCCTATGATTCTATGGGCAGAGTTTATGTGGCATCTACACTAGAGAAAACTGTGACTGCTGTCTGTAATGGCCTGCCAGACCCTTTAAGACAAGATGGGATCAGGCTTTCCCCTGAACTAGCAACATCAAGGATAATTAGTGACTGCACCTGAATCTGCAAGGGAGACAATTATAGTGACTGACCCAGCTGTAGGAGGAAATGAAGTAGGACGTTGTACGCAAAATCGAGAACTCAAAAGAGGGGAGGCCCAGCAGTTTGAGACTGGCTGTAGAAGAGAGCTGAGCCACAAGAATAGAACTAAGTCCAGTTCTAGATCTCTGGAACAAGGGGCCAGGGAGGCAGTCTTGGGGCTAGTGTTCCAGAAGGAGAGCAAGGAATTGAAGAGACCAATAACAAACAGGAAGGCTCCTGTGGAGAAATGCTGAGACAATGCCTGCAAGGAGCATGTAGAGCCTTAAAGAAAGCCGTCAGAGCCCTCAAAGAAGGGGGTAAGTGGAGGAAACCTGTTGTGAAGAAGATGACAGCAGAAGTTCTATAGGGACAGGAGAAGAGGAGAAGCAGAAAACAGCAGGGGAGACTGAGGCAGCACAAGAATTATTAGTGTGGGTATTTGTTTTGGGACTTATAGTTGAACTTTTTGTTACCCCAGAAAGAGTATGAACTTCAATGTGACTTGGCCAGAGGGCTGGGCTATGGAAGACCAAGACAGAGGCAGATGGCCTGGAAGAGGCACTGGAACTGAAGATACCTGCAACATCAAGCCCTGATGCAACGGGGTGCTCTAATAGTGAGTGTACCCCATAAGTGTCTCATAAATAAGCAAGGCAGATTTATAATTGCAATATGTTTACATATTAAAACAAAAATATTTACATTTATGTAAAAAAAAGTTTGAAAATTAGTTCCCACTGTCACCTACTGTAGCAAGACCTTATCTGGATGCTATGTTTCCTTATAACCATTAAATGGCATTGCTAACAAAAGACCCATTCTTGCATGGTAGTTACTGCAGTAGACAGAATCAAGACTCCTAAATTCTAATTGCAGTTCTAACATTGACTTGTGTCACTGAATGACCCTGGGCAAGTCACTGATCTCTTTCTATCTCTAAAATGAGGACAGCAATATGACATTAAATAAATAGTGATATGGGAATAATTAGTGAACACCTGGAAAGTGATTTTAAATTTTCAGGTGAAAAGTACAAGATGTGAGACAGGTATTAGCTATGAACAATCTCTAGAGGTTAGGAAGTAAAGGCAATGAAAAAACAGAGTTCTTAGATACCTCCTATAGTTGTAGGTGACACCCAGATCTTGAGCTGAACTCAAGAACTTTCATAACTCTGACCATACTGTTATTAACACTCTTAGGTTCACCTTTAAATGGACTCCTTCCAGCATGGGAGGCCCAATGACACTTAATGCCACTGCAGGATGCCCAAGCACCAGCACCAGTGCAGTGACCTACACAAGGGAACACCTGAGAGTTCATATTAATCCAACTGTTACTTAGTCACTTAAAGGAACACTATCAAGTCATCCTCGGTGGTGAATATTCTGCGGACAAAGTCCTTCTCCCCTCCTCCCGCCCTTTTACCAAAATGTTTTGCTTTGAACTCAGTTCCTCCAGATCTGAGTGAGTAATAAAAAAAAAATCAAATATCATCCTCAGGGGAGGTCCTACATACAAAGCTATCGAGATGCACAGTGGTATATGGATTTTCTGCCTAGAACTGTGTAGTGTACGGTGAGTGATAACTGATGTGCAGGTAAGTGTGCACCTTTAACTTGTTCAGAGTTGGAAAAATTAATTTAGGTCAAAAAACACAACTAGAGGGGCACTGATTAGATTATCAGAGCTAAAGCTGGACATAACATGTGAGGTCTGAGGCATTTTGGTTGTGTCTCACTTTAATGAAAAGCCTATCCCTCCCCAGGGAGAGAAGTTTAGACACATGACCAGTAAAATGATACCTTAGCTTGAGGCTGATGCCCTCCATAAATAAAAAGCCAGTCTGCTCTCATCCTTCACTGTAGCCACAGTCCAAAGTGTAAATTCATGGAGCCCATTTACTTATAGAGCACTAGAATGGAAACCTAACAAGCTGCCCAGAGCTGTGTCTGTGGCTCAGGTGAGCAGAGAGATGGGAGCTCAAAGGGTAGTGAAGGGAAGGGAGCTCAAAGGGTAGTGGTTACAGTGGTCTGGGAACTGGCTGCAGGAGAAGTTTGCTAAAAGATGCTGATGAAGGGAGCTCTTTCAGTTCCAAATCCTCTTGGTACCCTCTCTCACTCATTCAAGGTCTGTGCTTGTTTGCTGAAGGAGAGTCTACTCTATAGCTGACGAGCTCTTCCCCTGCACTGACTTTAGGCTGTTCCTCAAACTGAAATATTCAGAAAACAAAGAGACATGGTGGGTGAGGTAATATCTTTTATTGGACCAATAGAAGTTGGTCCAGTAAAAAACATCAACTCACCCACCTTGTTTCTATAATATCCTGGGACCAACACAGCTACAACAACACTGCAGAAAACAAAGAGGAAACTTAAAATCAATTTTTAAAGGTGAATAGATGATTTTTATTTTATTTTCCTCTCCTCCTGATCTCAAACTATCTCTTAAAAAAAACTCAGCTCTTTAGAAGAAGTTTATAACTGTAGCTGTTGTACAGCTTAGGCCACGTCTATACGACGCGCCGTATCGGCGCGTTACAATCGATTGCTCGGGGATCGATATATCGCGTCTCATCTAGACGCAATATATCGATCCCTGAGCGCGCTTACATTGATTCCGGAACTCCACCAAAACCAACGGAGTTCCGGAATCGACATGGCGAGCCGCGCACATCGATCCCGCGCGGTGAAGACGGGTGAGTACATCCATTTTAGATAATCGATTTCAGCTACGCTATTCTCGTAGCTGAAATTGCGTATCTGAAATCGATTTTCGCGCTTCGTGTAGACCTGGCCTTAGACACTGACTTCGGGGGATGACAGAGAGGAGCAGAAACTAATGAGAACCTGAAGGATCCTGAATTCAGGGTGATTCCCAGCATATGCTTTTGAAAGCAAAGCCAAGAGGCTTCGGAACCTTTGTTCTAGACTAGGGGAAGCTACTGGAATTTTTAAAGGCATTAGTACATTGTAAGAGAACATTCCCATCTCCCCATAGTTACACATTTACTGGCATGGCCCAAAGAGGTTTAGTGGCATAGAGTACTCCTACTTAGTCCTCTCAGCCAATGCAAAGCAGCCCCCACATTCTCTGCCAACCTTGTATTCTTCTCCTGGTCCCTCTGCCCTGGCTGTGCAAAAATAGATGGAAATATCCCAGATTAGAGATATGGGGTAGCAAGAACAATCGTGACAAGAGAATTTGGAAATATAAGAGTGCCATGGATAAAAATTGGACACTAAGTAGGAGAATCTCTAGGGGGTGATAGTGCATTGAGTTCTCTGACTATCTATACCTATCTTGTTTTTCTATCAGGGTGTTAGGGTACATTGGGTGTAGCTGGGTAGGAAACAGGATACACACAGAAACTCCCATGTGTTAGTAATTACTGCCAGGCTTCAGCAAGAAGTGCAAAGACATCACTCAAGGTGCTGTCTAATGGTCCTCGAACAAAAACTGGTTCCAATGACTGAAAAATAATCTTACACGCATTAGGAAAAAATCAGACAATTCTCCACACCCTTCAGCCAGGGGGAAGAGAATTGCAGAAGAAAAAGATATACAGTCATAAATAAGCAACTGTACACTATGTCTGTGCTCTAAAAGGCTGAGACAATAGCACTTCATATCTATAGAGACTGATGTACACACACAAGATATGAAGTATATACAGCGTAACATATATAAAGGGAGGGAAAGAGGAGGACAAGAGGGGGGAAAAAAAACTAGTCTAAAAATGAATATATATGACAAGTGCTGGTCAACAATAAAGAGAGTCTGGTTCCAAAGACCCAGAGAAGTCTGAAATACTCCATTAAAGATGAAGAGTTTAATTAGCCAAGATCTAACCACAGGATCCTTTGCTGTTTCCACTCCCCACCCCTCATTTGTATCACTAACACCAAAAATAGACCAGGGAACAGGATGTCAGTGATGTCATCAACTGGGGTAGGGGAAATATGTTGTCATAACTATGGAGGTAAGCAGGGAACTGATTAGCCATGATTTTGTTTTAGCTTTACATATTTGTAATTATATCTAAACAAATACTCTATTAATAGAGAATCTGTTTACTTAAGTATAGATTGGGTATTTCAAAGAGATTGTCAAGGACACCCATAGTCTGAGATGGACACTGTTTTTTCCTCTCTAGTTTAGAATAAATCAATAAATAAATTGGCATCAAACAGTTTAATTCATGTTTTTAAACAAAGCTACATTATTCTGTTTTCTTTAGGCAGGTTATGGACTGTTAATTCTGAGAACCAAATTCTCTTCTTGGTTACACTGGTGCAAAACTAGAAAGTCTCTACTGAAATCAACTGAGTTACTCCAGATTTACACCAGTGTAAGCAAGAGCAGAATTTGGCTCAGAGGGTCCTGTCTCCAGTGCTCAGTAGTACAATAGATGAACTTTCAAGAAAAAAAGAGACGAGAACTACACATCCCAAGGGGAAGAACTCCTACAATTTAGTAAAAATTAATAAGACTCTGGGAGGAAAAAACAGGATGTCCCAGCCAGCTGCAAAAAATTCAGGATGTGCATTTTACATCTTCATGTCTAACCATTCTTTCAGCCTGTTAAAACCATTTTAGGTTTGCTAGAAGATGACCGATCACCCTGCCCCTTTCTGAAATACTAGGGTTACACTTCTCGCTAACACAAATAGCAAGAAGCCATTACTGAACCAGAATCTATAAGATCCTTCCCCACTCTCCGTCAACCTGTGGGCCCCCACAATCTGTCATGCTAAAGTACTTAAGATGAAATATAGCCCAAGTTTGTTACCAGCTATCAAGATATAATGTTGATGCCAGCCTCTCCTGAGAACAATAGATCTTCTATGTAAACTTCACACCTGATACTGCTGACACGAGTTAGAATTTATTTAATACTTAAACTGGTCTCTCAAAAGCTTTTTCAAAAGAATTATTTAAAAAGAGGAAGAGAGAGAGAGAGAGACTAAAATTGCACATTCAAAGCCAAGATATAATGTGTGCCTGCTCGGGCTTCAGCTTCAGCCTTGGGTGGTAGGGCTAAGGGCCCTGGGGCTTCTGCCCCACATGGCAGGGCTTGAACTTTCCGCCCTGGGCTTCAGCAAGACCCTGCTTGGAAGACCCACTGAAACCTTCTCAAGGCCCCCCAGGGGGCCCCAGACCCCTGCCTGAGAACTGCTGCCTTATCTCACTGTTCAGAGAGGCCCCTTCTATCCTCCTCAATCAGATGAATGATGATGAGATCCTTTAAGAGTAATGAGGAACAGAAGTGTGGGAGCGAAAGTTTAAAAGAGAGGAGATGATGATGATCCTGAGATCAGACATAACGATCTCCACTTCCCACTCTTGGTGGGAAGAAGCGTTCATAGGGGATTCAAAAAGACAGTTACCTTTTCCGTAACTGGTGTGAGTGTGCTCACCACATGCACCGGTGCTGAAAGCTTTTCCCTCAGCAGTATCCGTAGGCGACCAGCTTTGGCACCCTCTGGACTGGCATAAGGGGTGCAACTGACTTCCCCCACCCTCAGTTCCTTCTTGCTGGAAACTCCAACAATGGGGAAGGAGGGTGGGTCATGGAATGGACATGAGCAACACATCTTGAAGACCACCACTTATGGAAAAGGTAACTGTCTTTTCTTCTTTGAGTGCTTGCTCATGTCCATTCCATATTAGATGACTTCAAAGCAGTACCACTGGAGGTGGGTAGGAGTTCATGGACGTGTAGATTGTAGCACAGCTCTGCCGAACCTATCATCATCCCTGTCCTGCTGAGTGATGGCATAATGAGCAGTAAACGTGTGGACAAAGGATCATGTTGCAGCTCTACAGATATCCTGGATATGGATTTCTGTCAGGAAGGCCGCCAAAGATGCCTGTACTCTTGTCAAGAAGGCTCTGACAATCAGCGGCAGTGGAACCCCCGCCAGGTGGTAACAGGTCCTTATCCATGAGGTTATCCAATTGGAAATCCTCTGTGAGGATACAGGTAACCTTTCATCCTATCTGCTGTAGAGATGAAGAGCTGAGTTGATTTACAGAAAGGCTTGGTACGCTCTAAGTAGAAAGACAAGACCCTCCAGACGTCCAGGGCATAAAGATACTTCTCTTCACTGGTCTTGTGAGGTCTGGGACAGAACACTTGGAAGATGATGTCCTGGTTCATATTAGGTGGGGACCACCTTTGGCAGGAAGATCAGGAGGGGCCGCAACTGAATCTTATCTTTGTAGAAGACCATGTACAAAGGTTCTGAGGTCAAGGCTTTAATCTCAAAGACCTGTCTCGCCAACATCACTGCCACGAGGAATGTGACCTTCCATAACAGGTGGGAAAAGGAGCAGGAACTCAGCAGCTCAAAGAGCAGGCCAGTGAGCCTTGAGAGGACCAAGTTAAGATCCCACTGTGGGATGGGAGCCCATATCTGTGGAAAGAGTCTCTCCAGCCCTCTCGGGAATCTGACTATCATGTCATGGGAAAATACCATCTGTCTTTGGATAGCTGGGTGAAAAGTGGAGATGGCTGCGAGATGCACTCTAATGGAAGAGTGTGACAGGCCCTCGTTCCTCAAATGGAGCAGTTATTCCAGGACAGTCTGTATGGAGGAATGCAGGTCCACTTGGCCAGGTAAATCAGTCTGGTTGAGGACTTCCTACTTTCCAGGAGGACCTGTCGAACTCCCTCCAAACAGGTCCACTCCTCCAAGTTCAGCCACGCAGCATCCACACAGAAAGGTGGAGGGACCTGAGGTTGGGGTGTAAGAGCTGACTATGGCCCTGCGACAGCAGGTCTGCTCAGTTGGACAGGGACCAGGGAGGGGCTGCTGACAGGCTCATGAGCCTGCTGAACCAGTGCTGGTGAGCCCAAGCTGGGGCGATCATGACATGACAACCTGCGCCCTGTCTCTCTTGATTCTTTGCCAGGGCCCTGCTGATGAGTGGAATCAGAGGGAATGTGTACATCAGGCTCCCTGACCATGACAGGAGAAAGACATCAGAGAGGGAGCCCTTGCAGAGAACAAAACTGGTGGCATTTCCTGTTCTGATAGCGAACAGGCCCACTTGCGGAGTTCCCCATCTTTGGAAGATCATGCAGGCTACCCCTGGATGGAGCGACCACTCATGGTGAGAGGAGAAGCCCCTGCTGAGCTGGTCTGCCAGCATATTCCTGACAAGCTTCCAGATGGACCTCATGGCTGATGCAGAAGTCCCACAGACAGAGCGCCTCCTGACAGAGAGCCGACAAGCGCGCTTCCCTTTGTCTGTTGATGTAGAACATTGAGGCTGCACTGTCTATCAGGACTGGTACCATCCTGCTCAATGGATGGGGCAAGCAGATTCTGCACGCCAGCCAGACTGCTCAGAGCTCTTTGACGTTTATGTGCAACCGCACTTCGTCCAAGGACCACATCTCCTGAGTTTGAAAGATGCCAATGTGTGTCCCCTAGTCAAGGCCCAAGGTGTCCAACACCAACTCTATGGAGTGGGGAGGGTTGTCCAACGGAATCCCTTCCATGACTGTTCTGCAGTCTGTCAACCACCGCAGCGAGATAAGTATCAGCTGAGGGATGATGATGACCTTTTCCAAGGGGTCTTGGGACTGGGAATAGACTATCACCAGCCATTGCTGCAGGGGCTGCATCTGGAGCCTGGCATGGCAGACCATGTAAGTGCACACTGCCATGTAGCCCAGCAGGTGCAGGCAGACCCTGGCTGTTGCCAGAGGGAACACAGAGACTTCCGCAATGAGGTTCATCAATGTGGGAACCTTTCCAGAGGCAGGAATGTTCTGGTGCTAGTCAAGTTGAGGACTGCTCCTCTGCACTAGCACTAACGTCGATTTTTTCTTGTTTACCAGTAGGCCCAGAGAGTGGCACATGGCTTGAAGCATCACAACATCCCTTTGGACTTGAGACCTGGAGCTGCCCTTGACGAGCCAGTTGTCGAGGTACGGATAGATCTGGATACCCCAGCACCTGAGGTAAGCTACTACATGCGCTTAGTAAACACCCTCGGTGCTGTTGCCAGGCCAAATGGGAGGACTGCAAACTGGCAGTGGTGGAGCCCCACTGTAAACTGGTACTTTCAACATATTACTTCTCTTAATACAAAGGGCATGAACGTGTGCTCCTGCTGTGTGCAATTGTCAGTCAGGGTCCAGGAGAGATACAGGCCATAAGCCAATCCCTCTCAAGAAACACTAACAATACACAGACTGTGGAGGTCCACAGAGCTGAATGTCCATGACTACACTGTACAGCTTTATTCCAGGCAGCAAAGAGTTCCACAGGGTGTTTACTGATCTGGTGTAGCCAAGTTAATCATGGGCAACCGCGCATGACTGCCTGGCAGGGCTGTGACTGCTTTTGACCTCAAGTCCAATCTTCACAGCTCGATGTGCAGGGACTTTGTTTCTGAGGTGGGCAGCATGACCAAAAAGGGCCATGCCAGCAGTGGCCAGTGATGACTTCAGTCCTCACTAGACCAGTTTTCAGTGATACATCCCTATTACAGAGAGGCACCAATTCAATGGGGTAACAGAGGATGTAAGCAACCCAACAGAGGGACCATGTCTTTGTGTGTGTTCACACAGCATTCAGCAGTGTGGGGCCCTGATCGTACCTGGAGGCAGCTGAGCCCCCCGTTCACACAGAAGCAGGAAGAGCTGCATGTAAAAGGATCCCACTGTGCATGATTCCACAGGGAACAATCTGGCTGTGTGAATTTTATTTTATTTTTTTAATTTGGGCAAGTCTCTGCTGTGAACCTGAGAGATCACAAGTGAAGCGAGTTTGGAGATAAGATTCCATGCTTCCATGTGCTCTTGCAATTGAGTATCATCTTTCTCACAACACACAGGCCAGTCGCTAGGTAAGTTCTTGGTGTTTAGCGATATCGGTGGGTTGGCTTGTGTTGAGCAGCATCTTCTGGATCTGTATATTTTACAGTGTTGCCATTGTATGTTTTAAAAAGCTAATATTGCAGAATTCTGCAAACATTCATCCAGGAAAACAATACAGCAGCAATAAAAAATTCATTTCAATTACATGTGGGCTTCAAATCAACCTGCCACTTTGGAAACATCTGGATACATATCAAACTTGTTGGCCTCACTTGTTAGCCTGAGGCCAACACAGAGTACAGTATAACTACTAGATAAAATACAGAAGGGATGTATATGCCTTTTCCATCTGTGCTTGCTGCTGCCTGGAAATGGATGGCAAAAACTTAACACAGGAGGACATCATACAAATATTCACCTCACTACAGACAACCAAACATTTATTGCACTTTTGTAAGTTTCAGATTATTTTATCCCAAAGTCAGTGCTGAGTGTGAACACCATCCACATTTATGAGAAATCAAACTGCCTTGGTCCCTCACTCATTTCACATAGGTTGGCAATGAACTTAATCCAAGTAAAGATTAGTACGGTACAGCAAGAAATTACAACTCACTAAAGTTCAGACATAATAAGGGAACACAAGGAACTTGCTGTACAAAAGAGAAAGAATGCCCCGCTCACTTTAATGATTCACTCCAGTCTAAATAATGGTTGCACTGGAGCCAGATACAGCTGCCATATGAAAAACTATAGAATATAAAATAACTTAGTAGTAAGCAGTCCATTTTTTACTTTTAAGTATCTCTAATGGGTACAGTGCAGTAGAACTAAACAGAAGTTGCATGTGGATCCTTCAATCTCTTTCTTTCATTTACGTCAGTTCCCGTTTTACAAATGTGATTTTAAACAGCTACATATATAAGGTCCATGTGGGACTGAACAGTCCAAGCCCAACTCATGCACTGCTTGCTTTTGATTGGGAGCCCAGAGGGTTACATAAATCAAGAGTCAAATTGACAGGAAGCCAAGAACATTATTGGGTGATTATATTTTATTCTTCCAGTCAATTGTTCTTGGTTGTTAATTGAAAACAATAATTTGATCGCAGCTGTACTGTGGAAAAAATAGAACCCAACGCACAACCACAGCACCCCATCAGAAATAGCCACTGGCAAGCAAGTGTGATTCAGTGGGGCTTACTGCTGTGACCTTGCATCCCCAACTGCAGTCATTCACATCAGCTCTTACCAACAGTGTTAATCTAGCAAGTTAACAGAGTCAACTGGAGATTTGCCATCAAGATCTCCAGGATCAGGATCAGACTGTAAACCATTGATCTGGCTTATTTTACTGTTCATAACTAGGGACCTACCAATTTCACAGCCATGAAATATGTGCGTCAGTCTGTGAAATAAGCCCTTCCCCATGAAATCCAATCTCCCATTCTGCTGGCAGTGCCCCAGCCGGGGGCTCGTAGCTGCTAGTCAGGGCTGAGTGGGGAGGGACAGGACTTGTCCTTCCCCTGCACGGCCACTCTTGGTGGGGAGATCAGACCCGTCTCCAGAGGCAGTGCAGAAATGAGGGTGGTACAGGGGGCCCCCAAATTGGCCAGGACCCTGGTCACAGGCCCTGTAGGCCTGTGCATTAATTCCCATTGGCTGGGACTAGCAGTCCCTGGCTGGGACGCGCCCAGCAGCATGGGGAAGATCGGATCCACTTCCACCTCTGGGAACCTCCAGGGAAGCTGCCTTCAGAGCCTCATTCTGAAGGCAGCACAGAAGGGAGGGTGGCAATCCCATGACCCCACCTGCAACAGCTTTGCAAACCCCCAACAATCCTCTTTTGCGTCGGGACACCCACGATTACAACACCATGAAATTTCTAAGGTAAACATCTGAAATTGTAAAACTGACTACTTTTAAAACCCTCTGGCCATTAAATTGACAAAAACGGACTGTAAATTTCATGGGGCCCTACTCATTACATATCAGTGAATTATCAGGGAAAAGAATATTTTCTCTGCAAACACCACCTAATGCCCCTCTACCTCAAACCATCCTTACAAATAGCCATGAATGTAAAGCCCTTCTTCCAGCAAATGATCCAGTTAAAAAAAATCTGTTTCATATTGTCACATCTATAATTCATTCATAAGCTCAGTCATTCTAGTTGTCCTATAAAACACTTAGCACACATCTGGACACTGAAAAATAGTACTCAAGTATTTATAGAGCATCAAGTGCTCTAATATAAGAACTAATTGTTCCCGCTATCTAATCTCCATCCAACCAACAGAAAATGGAACAAAGCAACCAAATAAATCGTAAACAAAGAAAGAAAGAAAAGGAAAACAAGGGTAATGCCAAGGGACAGCAGCCTCACAGTGAACTCATGGCTATATCGAAGAGAGGACCAACGTGCAATCTCTTTTTCACATACCAGGAGCAGAATACTGTATTTCAGTCTGCACAGCAGAAGAGGATTATGGGCTCTCGGTGGGCAGAAGGAATGCACAGCAATCCACAATCCTGATTAGTAATTGTAAAATTTGGACACTACATTGGGCAAAGCTCCAGGTCTCTCTTATGAAAGCAATGTGTAATCCTCACCACAGTAATATAGATAATTTAATTACTGTTGCTGCTCTTTACGGCATTTTGAATTTGTTGTTTGGAAGCAGTGTCAGAACATTCAAAACATCTGATCACAAACAGACAAGAGGTTTTCCAGCCCCAGCATTGTCCTGCCAAGGTTTCGTTCTTTCTGTTGGAAGGATTTGCTCAAACGGGCATAGCTTACAAGCACCTAATAGATTTTTCCCTGTTTCATGTCACTGTGAAAGGGAACAGCTTAGGGAATCAAAAAAGCAACTGGATGGATAGCTGATCACCAGAGAAGAAAAGTGTCACACTGAAGCCTTGTGTACACTAGGAAAATGCGAACCATTTTATTACACCATTGCTGCTCCACTGGTGCTAATACGGGGAAGCTGTAGTGTAGGTAGGGCATAAATGTTTTTTGAACCATGTTGTCTAATCCTGTGCGGGAATTTTCCTAGCATGGATAAGGCCCCAGTGCCCCAAACATAAGGCCCAGAAGCTCTTAGTACAACTGGCGGAGGGAGGGGGAGCATGCTTTATTCCACCTTTATAGTCTCCCAGTCCTGGGTTGGTCACCACTGTAAACCAAAGGAGTCTTAATACTGATCAAAACTTTGCAGCTCACACCCAGCTCTGCTTTAGATACAGCAGGAGGAGGAGAAGGAGGAGGAGGAGGGGAATTTACCTGTTTATGTTTCAGTAATTAATACACAAAAAAACTTATTAATCTTTAGAAACATATTCAAACTGTGATGTTTTCCTTCTAAGGCTGAAGATTTCCCATCCACCATATCCTTTTAGAAAAGCAAGAAACAAAATGGACTCTTGGTTGACACCATTTCTTTATGCAAATACTGTCCCATTCCATCCATTAAATTATGCCTGCATTGTGTCTTTGCATGGCACCAACATTTAAACAGACTCTGCTGATAACAGTGAACCCTAGATGCAAAGAACAAGAGCAAGGAGAGATTTAGATAAATCCAAGGCCTTGAACTTAATGGTCCACAGCTTTGGTAAAAATGCAAAACAGGATTTTTGAGTAAGCTTCCAATAGGGTTAGGACACGTAGCTCCAACCTAGGTCAGCTTGACTGGAAAAATCTTTTCTTGGCTTGTGAGAACTTCAACAATACAAGGCTGGTGGTTTTGAACCATCCAGTACACAAAGACAACCCCAACGGAATTCAAGAAGAGCTTGGCATTCAAAAAGCTGTGGGTATTTTCTAAATAAAACTTTCTATTTGATAGTAGTTTTACTTAAAACCCAGTAGGTACTACAGGCCCTGTTCATTTTAATGCCTACTTTTATGTAGTGTTTTGAAACCTGAGTGAAGCTTCTATGCAAATAGTAATAGTAAATCCATCCTTGCAGTTATAAAAATAGGGTGAAGTGAAGTAAACTAATATTTAGTCACATGCCACCTGGGAATTTCATTCACCTGCTGAGGGGCTAATTCAACAGCAAGTTGTGTCCCAGCCAAATAAACCCCTTAATAACTCCTCTTGTGTCTCTGAGCTGTAAATACTGATCTTGGCATCATTTCATGCAATGGAAGGAATTAAAAAATTATAAACAAAATGAGGAGAGGGAAGAAAAAAAATATTTTTCTATCATACATGCATTTATTCTAAGATCTCCTTACTAGACACCTTTCAGGAGAGTCCTCCTACAAGGGTGTCCTGTCAATAGTTCGAGTAAGCAGTAAGAATAACACATCTGTAATTGATCCCATGGATACAATTAAAATCCCTAAATTCTTCCATGCCCTTCCACATATAAGGCAGAACATCTGGTGGCCTCAGTCAACTGTTTTATAAATGTCGTAGTCACACCAAGAAGGAATGAACAATCTTTTTTTCCCCCCACTAGATTTATGAAAAATCTGAGATCGAATCAGGGAAAAGCAGCCTTGTATCCTGAGTGCAAAGGAGAAACAAGACTAAATCCTTTTCTGCTGAGAGTAGTTTGTGTAAAATAACTGATCTCAGCTCGTCTTTGAACTCATGTCTTCTCAGTGCCACGCAGACTCATCAGGAGGACAGAGTTGGCCTACAGAGCAGATGGCACCCGGAATCTCTGCACACCAAACTAACCAAGCACTCTCAGTCTGGTGACGGTGCCACATAGTCCAGCAGGGGACCAGGATTTTAAACAATGGCTCGTTTCTCACTTCAAAGAGTTTGGAGACTTTTCTGTATCTGGGAGACCTTTAAAAATAAACACATGATCTGGAAGGTAGAGTGAGTGGTGAAGGCCTCAGCCTCTCAGGAGCGGAGGGTCATAACATGTCATTGGAAAGGGACTTTTCCCTAGGTTTGGAATCATAGAAGTGTAGGACTGGAAGGGACCTCAAGAGGTATTCTAGTCCAGTCCCCTCCACTCAAGGCAGGACTGAGTACGTAATCTTGTAATGTAATCTCGCATTTGACTGAAAATTTCAATGTCACTCTAATTTTTTCATTCTTATTATATCCATTCATTGAACAAGTGTCTCATCTATTCTGAATGTGTGCATTCTATCACGCAAGTCAAATACATATATACAACTCCCATCAATTCAATGGGAGTCGGATGCATGTATCCAGGGGCAGAACTGGATAAACAGTGAGGGTCAGTGATAGATTTTTGGGTCTGGTGATTAAATTTCGGTATTCTTTAAATAAGCAGCAAAATATGTTTTGTATTTTAGTGGAAAGATGTTTATGACAAAAAAGACATTGTGTAACATTGTTCGTTGGAACAAATTTCAGAACTTAAAAATATTTTAGTTCTTACTGTTTATAAAAATCCCTTGTATGCTTACAACTGAAATCTGTTTGCTCTCCATAGTGCACAGGTGCTTAGTTTGTTACTGTGGGGTTGATTACAACTCCTGAGCTCCTGGAACTGATTTATTAAAAACGTACACACAGAAAAAACTCTTCCAGAGCCTCGAAATCATGTTAAAAATCCAGCTCCTCAAGTGGGCCACCCAACTCCACTAGATCTGGAATGGATGGTTGGGCAGACACTCACCATGTGCATTCTGCTCTCCCTGGCAACTCTGTAAAAATATAGAGGGTTTTTTATATGTAAGCCCTCCACCCAATAATGCTAAATTACCTACACTTAACACGGGGATATCAGGGAGAAAGCAGCATGCAGTGCTTCAGAACCAACAATCTGAAGTAACTAAGAGTCTTTGGGTTATTGCTGTTTGGTAGGTTACAGACTTATGGGCACTTTACTGCTTCTGCTTCTATTATTATTGCCATCAATTCTGGTTTAATCACTGGGATTTTAATGCCTGGGAAAGCACTCAGTTTTATATGGGCCCTTTAGAATAGTTTAAATATATAACCTAAACCATGTCCTTTTCAATTTACATATTCCCCCTCTTCTCCCATTTCCTTTCCCACAGACGCAGTCAGTGCTTCACCCATTCTCATTAGAGAATGGAGATTCCATCGGTTCTTGTAACTCCCTCTGCCCCTCTGAAAATGTAAGGTTGATATTGGGTGGAGAAGAGACGTGTGCTTGGAAGGCAACTCCATAGCTGTAAGAACGTGAGCCCCAGCTAAATAAACCTATCAGTCTGACAGCTGCAGAGAGAAAGCTGTGTGCATGAGACCAGGAGAAGGAGGGATAAAGCCCCATTGTTTTGTATCCAGAGACTGTGGCAGGCACTTTAACAGGGTCAAAGGGGCCACATCTGGCTACAATCAGATCTCTGATACCAGTTACAAAGAACATGGTGGGAGGGGGGAGAAGGAGAGGGAAGGGACCTGACATCCCTGTGATTGAGGGTTTTGGTAAGAGCAGATTTAGCAAGAGAAGGGTGGAGATAACTATAGCACCAACTTGTCCCTTTTGGGGTTTTTTTTAAGCAAATAATGGTTGAGGGTTTGAAGCATAGACTTGTATTTCCCCTTAGCCTCTCACTGACCTGCAGAACTGAGAAGGGGAGCTTTGTGCCAATGTTGTGGGAAGGCTCAGAGACTGCAGTTTGGCTTTTGGTAGGTAATTTAAAGGGCACTCACACTCATGTAAAAGACAAAACCAAAATATCTATGGCGTTTTTATACTGGGCTAGGGCAGGGCTTTTCCTCTGCAGCTTGGAACCCATTTACTCTGGTGAATACAACATATTGCAGGGCTGAAAACTTCATTCCCGCCTCAGTCTCAGCCTTCTGTGATCCTTGTGTGAAACAACTGCCACTCAAAAGTGAAAAGGAAGTGAAAATGCACTGATTGCAGCATATCTCCAGTTTGGACCAGGAGGGTGGTTAGTTCAAATGAGGTTTGAGGGACATCCTCGCTAACATGATCTTTTGCATGAGGTGTTTGAATGGACAGTCTCTTTTGGGGGGAGGAGAGGGTGTTAAACACCTTTACCAGTGTTTTTTTTCGGAGCATGTCTACACTTTGAGCTGAAGATCTGATTCCCAGCTCCAGCAGATACACCTGCCCTAGCTCTCATCAAGTTAATGGATTAAAAATTGAATGTAGCTGCGATAGCACGAGCAGCAGGAGGGGCTAACAGTCCCAAATGCACACCTAGCCTCTCTGATGGGCCTGTACTCAGGGCTGTGAGTCCCTCCTGCTGCTTGCTCTGCCACAGCTACACTCTGTTTTTACCATGCCAGCTTGATGACAGCTAGCATGAGCATATCTCCTCAAGCTGGGAATCACACTACCAGCTCAAAGGTACACATATTAGTACTGTAGCTTCTCATTTGGGGAATACAGAGTTTAGCTTAGATTAGTTTACCCACTTTTTTTGTTTTAACCACTACACCACAGAGACATATCCTAACAGTACCATGGACAATTAAAAATAGGAGGGAAAAATAATCATGAAAATTCATTTTTCACCACTTTGCTATTTGTTTACTTTTCTGATTTAACCTAACTTAGAAGCTAGTCAAACTGATTTTGTTTCCAATAAGTTTCACTTTCCAGTTCTCCTACACAGGCACATTGCTGCAGAGCTTAAGTTGCAAACACTGCAGGGGAATGTTTCAATCACATTCTGAACAACCTTTATTTGATTTTTGTTTTTTAAATCATGAGACTATTTCCATCCATATTAAATTATAATTAAAGAAATATGTAATACACTAAACCTCTACTTGGGGCCTTACCCCTCTGACCATTTCATTTTAATGCCCATGAGGCACACACATTCTTTTGGGAGGTTTCTGCTTTCCATTTTCAAAAACACCACATGGAATAGGGTTGATCTGAGGTCACTGGAAAGAAGACTCTTTCACTAGATATGCGACAAGACTACCTGCAAGAACACAGGGCTTATGTCCCCTTTCCTGTATTTACATTTCATGTTAATATGGAAAAGCTGCAAAGCTAAAGCACAGAGCACCAGCACTGTAGTAAGGAAAGTAACTTCAAACCTGGGCACACTAACCAAAAACAGCACTATCAGCTAACACTTTTAAAAATATATTGCAAAAAACTTAAAGGTTGTTCATGTTTCTTCCACTGTCAGTTCTGCTCTTTTTCTATATGGCAAAAAGTGACCTTCCTACTTCGCCTGCTCTCCCACACCACCCACACATGTTTCTAAAGGAACTTAAACCTCATATGCCTTTTATGTTTACTTTCATATTTATGCACTAGCATCCTGGATTATATCAGCATGCTTCTTGGAATTTATTAGCTAATTGCTGCTGTAGAGTCAACTGTGGAAGGAGCAAAACTTGTGATTCTTGCTTTGGTCCTACATAGCGCATTAAAATAGTTCTCAGCTGCAAAAGTCAACAATTCACTTTTTCAAGTTATATTTACAAGTCAGAACATTTTGAGGCAAGTCGAATTTTGGGCCTAACCAACTTGGCAAATCTCCTTTCAGATTTTGGCTTATATGTTCCAGGAGAATTATAAAAAACAGCCCCATAGCTTTTTAAAGTATCCACCGAAAAGGTTCTTATTTTACTGTTCTACCATCCATCATCATTACCCCACAAAAGCTTACATTTAAACCCTCAACCCAGGAATTGGCCAGCTGCTGGCATCTTCTGCCCAGTGAGTATGACTCAACCAGCCGGGCAAGGGGAATGCTCATCCAGCATGAAATGCACTGTTCTATCAAGGGAAAGGAGCAGAACCTCAATGACGTTCCAGTTCTGATGCTGAATTACAGTGCAGCTGCAAAAGGATGCCAGCTATCCCCTTTCTCCTTCTCAGGAGAGACCACACAAGTAGGGGCTAGTATAGTGTGCAATGGAACTGAGGAGAGCCACAGCCCTCTCAGGTTTTGTGGCTCAGGCACCAACTAGTAACAGAGTTTGAATTTCATCCCTCTCACAAGCCTTGGTATTTCCTAAGAGGTCGAGAGAGTGGGAGTCAGATTCTCCCAAGAGGGTTATTAAAAAAAAAAAAAAAAAGGTAAATATTTTTAAAGTTGTTTATATTTAGGCCTGTCAGTTCAGACAATGTCTCCTTTACAGACTGGCCTCCTCAGCTTTATACACTTTGGAGTTGCATACGAGAAAATAAAAGCTGCTGGGTTTGTTATCTTAGTTTTGTGACTATTTCCTGTGCTAGTTTCTCTCATTTCTATGATAGTTCCAGAGATTACAATGAAAATACACAGTATACAGTATCCTATGAGCGTGTTCCTTGAGCAGCCTTAAGATTCCCATGCCAGCAATCCCACGTGCACACACTCTATTGCTCATGGCAAGAAATAGCCTGTTAATATTCAGAACTATTCATGGAAATTCATTGGCAGAAGCTAGATGACACTACGGGAAACTGAAACTGGCAGGGGAGTAGTGTGAATGGGCTCTGATGGGAGTCCAGATACTACTTGGCTTTGACAGGTGCCTGCCATACAGGTTCTTCAGAGAGCGAGATGTAAAAGCAGAGACAGAAGGAAATCAGAGGTCTCCAGTAGGTATTGGGAAACTCCTGGGTACCCCTCCAACCCCCACACACAATCCTCCTTTCCCCCCACCCCGACCACCTCGCATTAAAAGACAAGTTATTCAACTTCAAGAATAGAATAAATAAGTGACCATAACTCTATTACCAGAATGCAGACAGAAAAGAGCACATTTGCCACCTGTTGGCTGAAAGTAGGAAGTGCCCTTTTTGTCTTGAACACAATCAGTACCATGATACAACTGATTTAATCCCCCCAAAAAATAATCAATGAACTTGTGATCAAAAGCCAACCTGTCCCACTATGCCTGGAGTCATATGTACATCTATCAGTCCTTCTCAATTATCAAGCATCTCTGTGGAAGTCATCCTTTTGCTTTTTATTAAGGTTTGATTCAAACTTCGTTCGCCCACCACCTCCCTCCATGATCAAACCCCTGCCATCACTGAAAACATACAATACACACGGTAAAAATGAAATGCTCTGCTAGAGGTTGACACACTTGGGCCCAGTGCAGGAATACCATCCTTAGCAAGTGCTTAATAGACGTACTTTTAGAGATTACTGCAATGAATAACAAACTAGCACAGGGAATCAGGCTCAAACCATCTGCGTATAAGCACTGTGTTTTGAGAGCAGATTTTCTTTTTCAAATATTTACCAATAAGACAAAAAACAGATACTGGTCAGAGTTACAGCAGCAGCTCTGGGTTTTGGCTGCAAAGTGATAGCACCATTGTAGCAGCTTTTACAACACTGCTTTGGCCACTGAAGAAAAATGAAAAGCAGAGAGTAGGGGTGCCAACATGTCATAGCTGAAGAAGGTGCAGGGATCTCTCTAGTAATGCACCAAAAAGCGTGGCTGTAATAAATGAGCAACAAAACAGCATTTTGACAGGACACACAGGCTCTTGAAGAAGCCACAGTGCTATATTAAGAAACTTTTTGGAGCAGGGATCATGCCTTTGTGTGTGTTTCTACAGCACCAAGCACAATAGGACTCAGGAGTCTCCTGTACTATAAAAACCAAACAGCAAGTGAAACTGGGCAGATATCTAGGCCATTAATCAAGGTGTCTGCACTTCCCATTTAGGGTGAAGGGTGAAAAAAATAAATATGGAAATGAAGAGAATTAATCTGGGAAGCACAATGACTGGTTGCACTCACCTGTCTGTAGGTGCATATGATAATTTCTCTCAGGTGATAATGCATAGGTGTCATGGTCTCACTCACGGTATCCAGCGCCATATCTACCTCCTTTTTCATTCTGTGCCCCTCTGGTAAAAGCTGCACCACCTTCATCACCACCTGGGAGATGAGAGTAACAGCCGATTTCATTCCAAAACTTACACACTTTGAGGAGCATAAAACAGACAGGACTATTCCAGGTTATGCTCTCAAATCTATCCGCTTGCAGCCACCTGTTGTCTCTTGTATTATACATAGATTGTAAGATCTTTGGGACAGGGATCACCTTTCTGTTATGTGTTTGTACAGCACCTTGTACAGCGGAGTCCAGGTCTGTGACCAGGGCTTCTAGGCACTACAGTATTACAAATAATCACCACCACCCCAAAAGCACGTAAGGCCAGATTCTCGCCCACAGTCTGGCCCCTTTGTTCCTTACAAGCAGACCAAAGAGGCCACCTAGTGGCCAACTCAGAATTTCTTTGGAGTGGGATGAGAAAGAGGGGAATGCTGGGAGCTCTCAGCTGGTGTCAAGCTAGCGCAGCGCCCTTCCATCATCACCCCCTCCTAATGCTTGTGTAGGACACTTGCAGTGGGCAAGAACCTCAATGCACTCCATCAATTCTCATTTGGTTGCCACTGCCAACTGGTGTACAGGCTGCTCTAACCAAGACCATGGCTGGAGCTGTGCAGAGTAGAGAAATCAGGGATTCACAACTGGCACTCTGATAGCACACATGCACCCACATCCACCTTGAGCATAACTTGGCATAGGAGAAAATCTGACCCCTACAGAGCTGCTCTGCCTTAGTAAGCTCCCATTGGCATAAATGCCTAGTTAAACTAAGGCTGGTGATCTCCCCCAGTCCAGTGGTGGGGCTTCCTCACTATATTCCCCACTCCCACACATTACTTGCCCCTGAAAAGCTTTAGACAAGCTGGACTGCACTCTCTAAATCTGGAGGAGCCCGTTGAGACACTGCACCCAATATTCTTCATAGAGATATTATTATATGATTATGACATAGTTATGATGTGTTTTATGCAAGATAGGTCATGTGGGATGTCATTGGAAAGGTTATGATTTGCTGAATATGATTATTCTCTTTGAATGCAAGTATAATTTTTGTATCTGAAGTTAGGAATATTGACTGTATATCTGCATTACAAATATGTGTTTAAACATGAACACCCACTAGACAAGATGCTTTCATTCTGAATAGCTGGGTGAGGAAGGGCCATTAGGAAAACAATAGGCCCTAGGAGAAGCTTATCTCCCACCTGGGGAGCCTTCCTGAGAGCCCTACAAACAGCTTCCAAGTAATGGCCTGTGTTACACTACAAGGACATGTGACCAGGTCACCTCGTGCTGGTCTCCCATCTTGGGACATCAGTATTTTTCCACTGATTGGCCTGGAAACCATGCTTTGAAACAAAGGGTTCCCGCCATATGCAAAAGCTATATAAGACAGGAGAGTGACATTATCATGGGTCTTCACTGACTCCCCGCCGAAAGAGACTCCTGAAAACACCTAAGGAACAAAGACATACACATGCTATTAACTAATAGCATAGTAACTATCATCTCTGCCCTGAAACCCGAAGTGCTGATTACATACTCATTCCTTTTAGAGTCACTGACGGACAGACCTGCTCCCACTCAATTCAACTATTAGGATGGGATTAATGCTAATAAACTGCTACAACAACACAGACAGAAAATATTGCCAAACAGCCATGTCTGACTCTCATCTGTACAGTGACTGCATAATATGTAGATCCATGAACTCTGACTGGCTACAACCCCTCAGAGCTTATCAGACAGTTGCTACAAACTATCTGTCTATCCTAGATACTTATGTGGCTCATTGCCACAGAATCTGAGCACCTCCCTGTCTAACATATTTATCCTCTTCACACCCATGTGAGGTAGGGAATTACTACCCAATCTCCAAGAGAAGGATGGATTCTCTCTCTCTCCAAATCTAGCCTGGATGCCCTTCTGGGGGATATGTTTGGTCAAACAGTTATTGGGCTCAGTTTATAGGTAACTGGGTAGAATCTAGGGCCTGTGTATCCAGGTGGTCAGACTGGATGACCTTACTGTCTCCTCTGGCCTTAAAATTTACGACTATCACCCCCATTTTGCAGACTTTACAGAGAGACTCTGTGGCTTGTCCAAGATCACCTAGGGAGTCTGTGGCAAAGCAGGAAATTGAACCCAGGTCCCGGCCCAGTGACCAGCTACCCCCAGACCACTCTTCTTCCCTCATCACACATGGCCACCTCTCTTTCTTGGTTCAACAAAGCAGACACTTGCTAGGACACACTTCAAGAGTTTCTCTGTAAAAAAAACAAAAACTGCAAACCCAATTCCATCTCAAAACCAGCTACTTTGATATGGCTTCAGAACAGAAGCAGCAACAGCTTGTGTACTGGGGCAGTTGCCATGCTCCTGAAAAAGGCTAGGCTGATTGCGGAAGCAGCCACAGCTGGGGCCACTCCCCAGTCAGGCCAAAGCTGGACCTATAAAAGGGCTGTAAGCCAGGAGCTGAGTCAGTTTCTCTCTTGCTGTAGAGAGAGAAAGAAGAACGTGGCTGCCTGGGAGCGCAGAGTACTGGGAATAGAGAAGTGCTGGGGAAAGGCAAGGGGAGCTCTGGCCTGGCAACTCCCCAGGGTGCAGGCCTTGGGAAAGGCCAAAGCAGGTACTGGGGTTGCAGAGGTGCAGCCCTGAGTTAGGCAGAGGCAGCTGGTCTGACCACTTTGCCAATGGAGCAAGGGGGCTAGATGATGGCTGGCAGTAGCCACTGAGGCAAGGTAGGTGAGAGGGTTGGGGGTTCCCCTGGGGAGGGGGGAGGTGACACAGTGTGGTAGGGTACTGCTGGGGCAGCACCCAAGGAAAGGGCCCTGGGGTCTGGGAGGGTTACAGGGCCCTGAGGAAGGTGAGCCACTGGCCTGTAGGGGGTGCTCTGGGCTGGAATCAAGCTATTTCCCAGGACAACAAGCAGGAGGTGCTGCACTGGTGAGTCTTGACCCTGCTATAGCTTGACCTAAATTTAGTAATGATGATATTTTGGGTTTGGAGTCATTTTTAATTCAGGATACAATAAGAGCTCTCTTTATCTTACTATAAAAAATAAAAGTAAGATTATCAAGTTGTTTCCCTGAGGAAAATTTCATTATGACCAGAACTGCAAATTGCATTGGAACCATCAGGGTCTTTCATTCCACTTCATGATCAGTGGAAACTTAATCTGACTTCACTGTAAGCAGATCGCACTGCAGTACTGCACATCTGCAGGTCACCAGCCAGAAGGTGGACTTGCCACGGTGCCACAAGCGCTGTGGTATTCAGAAGCCTCTTTCAGAAGCAAAATCCCAGACACTTGGGTGAAATGTTTGTTGCCTTTGGAAAATAAAAACGGACAGAACAGAGTGATTTCACAATAGGGAAACAGTAGAGGCTGGGGTTAATAAAGAAGGTCATAATCACACCATCAGCAGATGAGAATGGGTCAGTGAGGCTTGAACTCACAGCTGTTAACATTTACACTCTGGTGGGGTGTGGAAAGAGAGCCCTATTTTTAGAAAAAACTTCATTATTCTAGCTATTTTATCTGACACTCAGATTGCCTGCACCTGATGGACAAATGGAGTGCTCTTTAGACATGTCTCCTGTAGGCTAATGCCTGGTCTCTGCTTTGATGTAGCTGTAGAATACAGACATTTAGCACCTCCTGAGACCCAGCCTAACAATGTGTTAGTCTTTAATAGGCTGTCATCATCCTCTTGCCTTGTTCTGCACACAGTGATTTTTAAAGCAGCAGAAGACCTATCTCCAAGTATGAACTATGAGCATACTAACCCCAATATCAGAGCCCCAGAAAAGCCCCCAAATGCCAGGACCCAGGCTTGAACCGGGCTGTTACTATCAGAGTTTTAACCACAGTGTGAATAAACCCCAGTCTGGCTGCTTAAGAATCCTAAACATAGGCCCCATCACTTAATGGGAAATTCAGTCCCTGAATGAAGTAGCTGAAATGCTGAGGCTGTTTGAAGGAACAGGACATTCGCGGCTCCTGGAGATTTCACAAGACACTCTGAAATAAAGGCAGATTAATAAGGGAGAAGGACTCGCCTCAAATTCTCCTTTGGTGTATTTGGCATCAGGTACACTCACAATTTCATCCTCACTCATCTCAGGGATGCCCTGCAGCAAGAAGAAGAGGCCAAGCCAGGTTAAGCAATTAAAAAGCTATCAAGTTACACCCCCTCACATGCAATAGTTTCCTGGGTGAACTCCTGCAACACTTAATACTGTATGTGGGAATACGGTGGTCTAAGGGAAGAACTGCGCATCAGGAGGCACAGACTTTACAAATAATACGTTGTAACATGTAGCTTTTTTCACTATAGCTCTCAAAGTACTTATTTATGCTTTTTTTCCCTTTAACAGAAGGTGACACTGAGGAACAGCAATTAAATGACTTGGCTCTGTATTCTTGGTTCTTCCACTGACTGCAAGGGGAAGTTTCCTGACTTATGTCCGATCACAAACCAGTAGGCCCCACCCCAATGCCCGTTGTCCCAGGTTTGCCCCAGACTTGTTGAGTTACTTTGGACAAGTCACTGAACTTTATATGCTTGCTCTATATAAATATATCAGGGGGATTAACGTTAGGGAGGGAGAGGAATTATTTAAACTTAGTACTAATGTAGGCACAAGGACAAATGGGTACAAACTGGATATTAGGAAGTTTAGACTTGAAATTAGACGAAGGTTTCTAACCATTAGGGGAGTGAAGTTCTGGAACAGCCTTCCGAGGGAAGTAGTGGGGGCAAAAGACTTATCTGGCTTTAAGACTAAGCTTGATAAGTATATGGAGGGGATGTTATGATGGGATAGTTTAATTTGGGCAATTGATCTTGGATTATCAGCAGATAAGTCTGCTCAATGGTCTGTGAGGGGATGTTGGATGGGATGGGAACTGAGTTACTGCAGAGAATTCTTTCTTGGGTGCTGGCTGGTGAGTCTTGCCCACATGCTCAGGGTTTAGCTGATCGCCATATTTGGGGTCGGGAAGGAATTTTCCTCCAGGGCGGATTGGCAGAGGCCCTGGAGGTTTTTCGCCTTCCTCTGCAGCGTGGGGCATGGGTCGCTTGCTGGTGGATTCTCTGCAGCTTGAGGTCTTCAAACCACAATTTTGAGGATTTCAATAACTCAGTCATGGGTTAGGGGTTGTTATAAAAGTGGATGGGTAGGGTTCTGTGGCCTGCCTTGTGCAGGAGCTCAGACTAGATGATCATATTGGTCCCTTCTGACCTATGAGTCTATGAGTTTCCTGCTCTGTAAAACAAGACTAGTTCATGAGGTGCATGCAACTTAATTCCTTAATATTTACAAAGTCCATTACAGTGCCTTTGATGGAAGATGCTGAAGGATTGCAAAAAATAACATCAACATCCTAGCTGTTGTTCTTAAGCTTCTTTGCTGGCTACACATAAGAAAGGGTTAATAATAGGCAGATGTCCTTGGTCTCCACAATCCAAAGCCACACTTAAGGTCATTTTAAAGCACTGTTCCACATTTCTCATTGAAAAAAACCCTGCTGCCATTTCAAGCTGCAGCAGAACTCCTTGGTGACACTACTCAGGCAGCTGATAACCTCCAGCTCCACTATTAGGACTAGCCCAGTAGTGCAGAGCTCAAGGAAACAGATTTGACAAATCGGGAAGTGATGTAGTGAAGCAAGAATTGGTGGATAATCTGTTCCACCATTTCAGTGGCCACACTCACAGCAATGATGAAATCTCTTTGTTTAAACTATATTGCTGCTGAGCAACCCAATCTTATTGGAGGCCTTATTCCACTCTAAGGCCATGGCTACACTTACATTTTTGCAGCGCTGGTAGTTACAGCTGTGGTCGTACAGCTGTGTAGGGCCAGCGCTGCAGTGTGGCCACATTTGCAGCATTTGCAGTGCTGTTGGGAGTGGTGCATTGTGGGCAGCTATCCCAGCGTTCAAGTGGCTGCAACGTGCTTTTCAAAAGAGGGGGGGTGGGGTGGAGTGTGACAGTGAGTGTCGGGGAGACACAGAGAGTGGATTTTTGGAGCAGACACTGTGTGACAGATCCCTGCCTTGCAAATCTGGCCATTTCCCCAACCCCTCTCTCAATCACTCTTAAATGTAAAAAGGCTTCAGACCAGATAAGCAGCTTCTCCGACAGACTCCCTCCCCTCCCCCCCGCCGTGCTGTTTGTCTCCTCAAGCGAACAGCTGTGAACATTCCAAAGCCTCCGCTTGGCTCAGGGCTCGCTCGCTTGCTGCAGCAAAGAGCAGCTGTGTTTGTTTTTGAAAGATAAGTAGCTCCGGGAGGAATTGTGGGATACCTCCTAATACCCTGGAGGCCAATTACAGCGCTGGTGAGTGTCCACACCTGATGACCAGCGCTGCATCACCAGCGCTGGATTCGCTACACCCGTAGCAGACCAGGAGTACAGCCAGCGCTGCAGACAGGGAGTTGCAGCGCTGACTGAGCGTTGTAAGTGTGGACACCTGCTAAGTTGCAGCGCTGTAACCCCCTCACCAGCGCTGCAACTTGCAAGTGTCGCCAAGGCCTTAGGCTCCTACTGAGGTTCCAGCACAGCCCTCTGTGATGTTGTCCAGTCTATATGGTTTTATAAAAATTTAATAAGTGAATATAATGTAACTGGAATATGCTTCATGTAAGGTATCATTACAAAGCTTATAATCTGAGTGTAATCATCCTATTTGTATAAATGTACCACTCTTGTATCTGAAACTAGAAATATGAAACAACTCTGAGGGCCTATTGTAATTATGTAAAGTGTGGGCCATTAATGGTGGTTTGGAATCTTGATGACTCCCATTAAATAGGACCATTGTCTTCAAATGGCTCTGTTTTACCTGTAAGTCTTCCTGTATGTGTGTGCGCGCTGGCAAGTGGGTAATGAAGTCTTGCAGTGACATGTGATCATGTCACCTGAACTGGAATCATCTTTAACCTGGTGTCTTTCCATTGAGAAGGAGCGGGTGGGAACTCAGAGAGGGATAAAAGGATTCCGACCTTATGCAAAAGATATACAAAGGGGTGGAAGAGAACAAGGAGAGGGAAGAGTCATCGTGAAGAATCTCCTAGCTATCACCTGAGCTGAGACAAGAGCTGTACAGGTGAAAGAATTGTGCCCAGGCCTGGAAGGTGTCCAGTCTAAAAAAAAAAACCTTACAGAAGCATCTCTGAGGGTGAGATTATCCGTATTCAGTTTGATTAGACATACATTTGCGTGTTTTAATTTATTTTGCTTGGTGATTTACTTTGTTCTGTCTCTTACTGCTGGGAACCACTTAAATCCTACTTTCTATATTTAATAAAATCACTTTTTACTTATTAATAAACTCGGAGTATGTATTAATACCCGGGGGAGTAAACAACTGTGCATCTCTCTCTATCAGTGTTACAGAGGGCAAACAATTTATGAGTTTACTCTGCATAAGCTTTATACCGGGTAAAATGAATTTATTTGGGTTTAGACCCCATTGGGAATTGGGCATCTGAGTGCTAAAGACAAGCACACTTCTGTGAGCTGTTTTCAGGTAAACCTGCAGCTTTGGGGCAGGTAATTCAGACCCTGGGTCTGTGCTGAAGCAGATGGGAGTGTCTGGCTCAGCAAGACTGGGTGCTGGAGTCCTGAGTTGGCAGGGAAAACAGGGATAGAAGTAGTCTTGGCGCATCGGTTGGCAGTTCCCAAGGGGGTTTCTGTGATCGAACCTGTCACACCCTCTTCCACTGCTCTCAGGGTTAGGGCTTGGTGTTTAGGGATTCATTCCTCAGAGCTTCCTTTGTTCCAAACCCTCCTTAGAACAAGAGACCCCTAATACCTACATTGAAATGCCAGAGCGTGAGGACAGCAATAACCATGGCTGTGGTGGTTCTCCCTCTGCCGCTATGGCAGTTGAACACAAAGGCCGTGTGACAGTCCTCAGCTAGCGCGCTCTTCATCGCGTCCAACAGCCGATCTACATCCTACAAACGAACAACAAAAAGAATTAAAATACGGACTTTCCCTGCTGGATGTGACTCATTAATTCTGTTCCGCCCCTGTGGATTAATTGAACCGTATCTGATTTTCTGTAGTGCCTTTCACTTACCAGGTAACCGAAAGGGTGCTACAAAGCAAGAAGACACACACTGGGAGTGCAGTGATCGTGTGTGAAATGCCATAGCCTTTGATGCACTCAACCTCTTACGAGGGAGGGAATATTGGCCTACACAAAGGCATAATCCCCTGCTTCTTGCAGAAAGTGCCATGGGATCTTTAACTTGCATCTGAATAGCAGCACAGTGCATGGGAATGTCAGCAGTTAGGTAAAATCCTTACGCCTAATATGGAACTTGGATGCTTTAGGCCAGATTTAAGAGGGATACCACTGAGTCTGTGTGTGACTTTCATTTAATCCTATACCTTGATATGTTGTGAACCAGCAGCATTCACATGCACGTAGAGATCATTAACACTGTCTTTACTGTGACTGGCCAACTTTTTTCCCCTGAAGTGTTGAAAAGCAGCTGTTCCCTGTCTTTCTCGGGTATTTCTAATGGGTCTATGGCACCATCTATATTACAGTGTTACTACATAGGTCTTAAATTTCTCCTTCCAAGGAAGAATAGTGTGTGATTATATCAAATCCAGACTAACTGGTCTTAAATCCCCCAGCTTCTGCAGCTGTAAAATACACAACTCTCTGTGGCTATCCCAAGGTGTTCACTCTAGTGAAAATGCGAATAGGAAATCTCTCTAAGATAATGCTAATTACAGTTCTCTTAATTTCTTTTGCATCAGCATAAGGTGTCTAGGATAAACAGAAACGCAAAGGAAAATCTGAGATTAACAACCGTAGGTGCAAATCTATAATTGCAGGTTGAAACCAGCAGATGGCAATAATGCACTTACAATAAACATGACTGCAAAGTGGTCTTGATTCTATCAATGCTTATATAAACATATGCAGACCTGTAAAACTAGAGAAATGAAATTTCATGGACAAAAGAGTCTGTGATCCACGCATGGGCCAAATTACTAGAACACAGATCAGTGACTCTCCGGCTAGGAGGCATTTCTGGTATACTGGAGAGGATTCAGCATTGTAAGCAACTGCATAACGTCCCTAGAGGAGCATACCCCAAATCTCCTCTTTGCAAGTCTATAAAATTGTGGAGGAACACAAGCAGTACACACAATCCAGGGCTGCAGAGCATCTCATTCTGGCCAGGATTGTCCCGGAGTTATAGTACCAGACAGTACAGGCTAGGGATTGCAATCATGCTGCCTTTTTTTTCTTAAAAGCAATGTCAGCCACCAGGCCCTGAGGACTGCTATGGTGAGCAGACAGGAGACTGTCTGGTAACTTGCCTCATTGACTTCTCCTGAGTACAAACACAGGGAAACAAAGGAAATGGAGCTGTCAGATTCAGCAACCACATATCTAGCACAGCAGCAGCTCCCCACTCCTATAAGGAAAGAGGCTGCAGTGCCTTAAGGTGAAGGAAAGGGAGGAGCCAGAAGAGAGGAAAGAAACTGCAGGGGGAAACGGAAGAAGTAGTGAGAGACAGACGGACAATTTAGGGCAAAAGAGAGAATATCAATTTGGAGGGGGAACCAGGAGAGAAAGTCAAACTGGGAAGGAGGGTGAGTATCAGTTTGGTCATAGGAAGAAAGAGAGAAGAGCTGACCTATCCACCCACCACCCTTTGAAAGTGGTGGGGGAGAAAACCCAGGAGATTCTCACTGAAGGCGTTCACCACTGCCCCTTCAGGGAAGTTTTGGTGTTGAAACTATGGAATAGCTTTTAGCTCCTCCATTACCTGCTCCTTGGGAGCACAGAAGTCTGGGATTGGGATTCGTTTGTACACCAACCCCTGGCATGTGCTCTTGTGCTGATTAAGTATCTCCTGTGTGGTCAGGCAACTCTTAAATATCTTCATCTGCTTCTCCTGTTCCAGATACACCTCCAGCCACTTCTGGGAGTTTAGCACGTCATTCTTCAAGGTGGACTCTAATTTCTGCAGGGGAGAGACAAAGAAACTGAACAAGACTCCTTTCACTGTATGGACAATTAACATCATTTTTCAGAATCTTTCTTCCTTTTTCACCCTAAAGGGAAATTTTTATTTCCCCATAAATTTGTAGGTGAACTTAGGACTCAGGGAAGTGAGGGACTAATGCCAGGCATATTGCAAGACCACAGTTTGGAAACTTCCCACACACAGCTCTGCTAATATGCCTTAGCCTAACCTAGAACAACCCCTGCGTTTCAGGTCTGTACCTCTCTCATAGACTCTGCTAGTGAGGTAGGAATGCTTCTATTGCCCACCTGGACTTAGACCTTCCATGGTTTTTTACTGTTCTTAATCTCTTGGGGTCTCTCCTTGACTCCTTTCCTCTCATCTCCCAGGGGTACAAATGTGCCCATAATCCCTTTTGCAACATCGCTTGTACACAGCCTCTGCCGAAATCCTGATCCACATCTTCATTGTTGCCTGACACAACTTCCTTCAAGTTCTATATGGCCAACCCAAGTTCCAACACTTCAAGATCCCACACGTTCAAAATGCTACTGCCCACCTTCTGTTTTGTACATAGAAACAAAACCACATTGCCCCATGCTTGTACACCTCTGCTGACTCTTCAATCATTTCAAAATCCTGTTAAAATTGCCCTCTTGATTTTAAAAACCCTCATGGGCTTGCCTAACTCATGAATCTAGTCTCTCCACACTCCCTTCTCTACACATCCAGCACCAGCCTCATTGCCGTCCCACCACACAACCTGACCACTGTGGTAGGGCCACCCTTCTCTCAGTTGTCCTGGCTATCCCTTTTCAAGATCCAGACAAGAACATCTCTGTTCTCCTTTGCCTAACTGTATCATTTACATGTTCTTTCAAGCCACCCTGTAAACTCTCCAGGTTTGAGCCGAGTTTTATTCCACATTCTGTAAAATATTATATACATTTAGGTGCTGTATAAATGCTTACTAATAATTTTATTACAATTGTGCTTTTTGTGTCAAACCAAAGTGCCCAGGGTTACAGCAGATATAAAATACGTTATGCCACACAAAACTGTATTTGTCATGAGACTGCTTTCCTTCGTCCCTTCTCTTATTTGCTAACATGAAAAGAGAGAGAGTGGGGCGGCTGGGCAGGCAGGCAGAAATTAAAAAAAGAAGATCAAGAAAGATGAAAAATCTTCGGTCAGTATCCAGACATTGAAATCTCTGTACCAAGTGCACAACACCCTGGGGTGGGTGATAAGCAGCAACCCAGGTAGGTGACCAGCTGGGAATGGGATGAGAGGGAGAAGGGGACTGATGTGGCTCACAGGTCCATGCCCTGCTGTGGAGCATATGGATGGAATATCTTCAAATGCAGTCTCCAGTATGTCAATGTAAATCTCATTTGCTGATGGTAACTTACCTTCAGCTTGGTGTACATTAAGGCTGGTGGTACTTTGACTTGTTTATTAGCCAAGTGAAAACTGTTGTTCATCCCACCCCCAATGGTACAGCAATTTGAGAGGGGAAAAATAACCATTCCACACAGAATTGTATTTTAAATACTGAGTTTATCCATGCACTACACAGTAACAAAATTAACTACCTATTTTTCTTGTATTCTTCATTACAGTAATACTCTGATGTATCCTGAGAACTCAACGTGTTACACAGGAATTACTGAATTTGTGCCATATGCAGGGTTGTAGCTGTGTCAGTCCCAGGCTATTAGAGAGACAATGTGGGTGAGGTCATATCTTTTATTGGATCAACTTCTGTTAATGAGAGAGACAAGCTTTCGAGCCACACAGAGCTCTTCAGCTCTGGGAAACTGAGACTTTGTCTACACTAGCACTTTCGCCATTAAAACTTCTGTTGCTCAGGGATGTGAAAAAGCAGCTCCTGGATGACAGAAGTGTTAATGATGACGAGCACTTTTGTCAGCAGGAGCCGCTCTCATTGACATAGCTACCGCCCCTTGTTGAGGGTGGTTTTATTTTATTGCCCGGTGACGAAAAGCAGCTACACTGGTACCTTACCATGGTGTGGCTGCAACAGCACAGCTATGCCATTGCAAGGTGCAAAGTGTAGACATAGCCCAACTCAAAGCGTGGCTGCTAAATACAAGATCTGAACAGACTGTTTAGCATAAGGGGTTAACACACATTTCAAGGAGCTATTCAAGATGAAGTGGCCCATTAAGCATCCTTGAAATGTGTTACCTACTTATGCTAAGCAATCTGTTCAAATCTTGTATTTAGCAGCGACACTGAGGCCTTGTCTACACTACCAAGTTTTCTCAACAAAACTTATGTCGGCACCCAAAAGTCAACAAAACAAAAATCGCCAAAGGGTGTTCACGCTTGTTCCCTCTGTTGACGGATCATGTCCACATTGGGGGCGCCATCATTGACAGTGTGAGCAATGCGCTGTGGGCATGTATCCCACAGTGCAGCATCGTGAGATGGCGGAGCTGATCCCTGTGCATTTTGGAATTCCCTCCGAGTTCTCCCACAGCCTCCGCAGCTGCCAGGAGCAGCATCCTGAGCAGCTCTGTGAGCTCTCCACGCTGAGGAATGTCAAAGTAGCACAGCAGTCTCTCCCCCTCCCCTCCTACAACAGCAATCTGCCTGCTGCTGTGTTCCTAGTGCAGGGGGGAGGGGGAACAGGAGCATTCCAATGAGTTTGCTCTTTGTTCCCCAAAGGGATTAGCACAGGCAACACATTCAGGGTATGGCTACATTAGACATTTCAAAGCGCTGCCGCGGCAGCGCTTTGAAGTGCGAGTGTAGTCAGAGCCGCAGCGCTGGGAGAGAGCTCTCCCAGCGGTGCTTGTAAACCATATCCCTTATGGGTGTAGCGTGCAGCGCTGGGAGCCGCGTTCCCAGCGCTGCCACCCTGATTACACTGACACTTTACAGCTCTGCATCTTGCAGCGCTCAGGGGGGTGTTTTTTCACACCCCTGAGCGCGAAAGTTGCAGCGCTGTAAAGTGCCAGTGTAGCCAAGCCCTCAGCTGTTGGATACTTCCTGGAGCTTTGAAAGGGAAGGAGCGCATGCCTGCAGGGCAGCAGAGATCAAAAAACACTGAGCAGAACGATCAGGGCAGGCATTGTGGGATACTGGCGGAAGCCAGTTCTGTCTACAAAACAAACAGCAGTGTCTGCACTGGCTCTTTGTCAAAAATAAAGGAAGGGAAAAAGAAAAAAAAGTCTCTTGTAGGGGTGGAAGTTTTTTGTTGTGAAAACCAAGCATTTTTCCTGACAGAAGTCGCATTGCAGTGTGTACGCTCTCACTGTTTTGTTGCCAAAAGGCAGTTTTTGGTGACAAAACTTAGTGTAGACAAGGCCTGAGTGAGGGCAGGTCTTCATACTGATGCAGCTGCGTCACGGTGGAGTTTAAGTGAAGACACTCTTACACTGATGGGAGAGCTTCTCCTTTCAGCGTAGTTAATCCCCCTCTCCGAGAGGTGAAAGCTGTGTTTGGTGAGAGAAGCCCTCCTGTCAACACAGCGCTGTCTACACAAGGAGATAGGTCAGTATAACTAGGTCGCTCAGGGGCATGGATTTTCCACACCCCTGAACGATGTAGTTACACCGATAGAGATTTGCAGTGTAGACCTAGCCTTAGTTTCCCAGACCTGAAGAAGAGCTCTGTGTAAGCTCCAAAGCTTGTCTCTTTCTCTCTCCAACAGAGGCTGGTCCAATAAAAGACATTACCTCATCCACCTTTTCTCAGAGAATTTGTGTTAGTTACTCAAGTATTACTACCATGTAGTATTTGCTTTGTAACCACTAGGCAGTTACATATATGCCAATGAAAATAAAGCAATACAAGTTGCTCACACAAAATGTTACAGGACCAAAATAGCACCAAGACACTTCCTAGTGCCTGCTTCACTGCATTAAGCACCCCGAGTAGCAGTAGAGACTACCACCAAGAACAGAAAAGGCAGAAGGTGAAGAAGGTGCTGAGTATTCACCTCTAGTTGTTCAGGTGATATAACAGGCACCGTAATCTGTTGTTCCAGGTTCACAGGTTCCCTGAGGGTGTAGATTTGTTCATTCCCTTCCAGCACCACTTCTTCACGGAGGTTTATCCAGGTGATGTGGGAGTACTTCCTCTTTGCATCAGTTAGGTAGCTTAGCACACTTCCAATAGCCTATGGGAAATGGAAACAAAATGAAACTCCCAGCACACACATTTCAAGCTGCCCTGCACAGGGCACAATCCAGGTTTCAGTCCTGCACTCTGGTCACCTCCCCGTGTCAGAATCTCCACCACACTGCATCCTTACCTTGGAGTTGGGCTGTGCCATCCCATACACAGGCATCTTGGGGACTCTCCGGAAGTTGGCTACCCTCATTTCCTTGCCAGTGCTGAGCACATCTGGGGAGAAACGCTCATCCGCCACCTGCAGGAAACAAAAATCAGAGTAAGCTGGAGCCACAGTTTAGATGAAAGCCACATTTTCCATCTCTTGTTTCAGCTGGCACTTTTGCCATCACAGGTCTTTCCAGACAGACTCTCCCAGCTGATCACTCTCCAGCTCAGAGTAGCACTCACTGGTAAAACTGCCTCTGCCAAGAGCTTCCCACTCCCCTTCAAACACTGCCCAGGCCACTGCAATGTGCACATCTGACACAAGGGTCGGGATGGGACTGAAGTCACAGTCAGGCTCAAGATCTCAAACACTCCAAAGCTGAGGTGCACATGGATCAAGGGCTCTGGTTTGGCCCCATCAGAGTGAATTTTCAGTGTAAGCTTATGGAATCATGGGGGCGGGGGTGTTCCCTGAAGAGCGTTTGGCTCTGATATACCGTATGCGGTTCTAGAGAGGCTGAATTAAGCCTCACATGCCTATTGTATTGCCTGCGCCCTGAAAAGGGTGGGATCTGCAAGAAGATTTAAGAAGCTCACTCACTAGCACTCGCGTCCCCTTTGTTATCAGTTCCCCCGTCACTGTGAGCTCTGACAGGTTCATGTTCATCTGCAGCCTGTAGAGCTCTGGGTGCCCACACCTCCATCTGCTGAAGTTGAGGGCAAAGGCCAGGGGATACTATCAGGGAGAGAGACAGACAGACAGACATGCTTTGTTCAGGAACAGATAAATGCAAGCACTGTACTACACATACATCTTACAGGAATAGCAGCCTTACAGTTAATCCTTATAGGCAGTTCAGAAGAGGGCTGAAAGCTCACCGTTCAGGGGTTTTTTTTAAATCCCATTTCAGAGCTTCGCACAAGCTGACCCTGATATTCGCCTTCCTATTCCAGTCCAGAGCCTCAGACTCAGAGTGGTACCATACTCTATAATGGTTTTGTGAGGTGGACAAATGGGAGACAAGGAAAAGGTTTTCAAACCAATTTCATTTGAAAATTAGCCAAGATTTGATTCCATGCCCCCCAGGTGAAAAGCTAATACAGCAGTTCACTGAGTCACCACCTGGTGCCTGGGGTTCCTTCCTCAGGGAGATGAAAGGGGACTGTTTTCTCAGGGAACGTCATGTGCCATATACACAGTACGTAGTGGAAGAGGGGGTTGGGCGTCCTTTACCATTACCCCATGGATTTTACTCCTAGTAATCCATTAGAACTATACCCCCAAAATAAAACCAAGAGCATCTGAAGACACCATGAGGGGGTCAAAATCAATTTCAGGAAAGTGGCAGAAGCTGGGCTTTCCAGCATCCAGCCCCTCAGCATACCTGTTTGTTTCCAGCCACAGTGGAGCTACTGAAATGAAGTAGTGGGACGAGGGAGTGTAGGAGTAGGTTTCCCAAGGAGAGTGGGGAGAACACTCACCTGCTCATGAAGGTAGTAGTTGAAAGCAATCAAGTAGAAATAGCGCTCAAGGCTCTGCAAAGTCCTTTGAAGGAAATACTCTTTGGTGCTGTTCCCCTAGAATAAACCATAACAATGGCATTTGTGACAGACTACAGGAGATAGAGCCCATTCAATATGAAATGCAGACTTTAAATGTGACCCTAACGCTAAGACCAATGCAGAGTTTGAGTCTATGAAATGTGTTTCCCCGTAAGCTGTTTGCCTTCAAGGATGGGGGATCACTTTACACTTGTTGCTGTTTGTCTAGAAGAGAAAACTCAGTAACATGCAAACACTGGCCTATCTCAGAGACCCTATCTGAGAATGATTAAGACTTATGGCTAAGCATGCAATGTTGGACGGGATACTTGAATAGCGTATTGCCTCATGTTCCTGCATAGCTTGGGCTCTGGATAAAGCAGGAGTCTTTCCAACTGGATTCAAACTGGTTTGCTATCCTCCGTTTGGTCTGGGGCAATGCAATATCCAAATGTTAGTATGCGACTTAAAACTTTTCAAACCAGCTATAAAAAAAGAGAGGTTGTGGTGAGCTCCAGTCCTGACACCTTCCTGGGCACTTGGCTTGCAGCTAATAAGTGCAGACACTGACATCTTGTGGGAATGAGTTGATGAAAAGTGAGTGAGAGACACAGGGGTAACAATGTCATACACTATAATGCAAGCATAGAGGCTGTCTAGTGGTGTTTGCTATCATATTTGGTGAGTTTATTTCCAATTTGTTTTTATTTAATGCTTCTCTCTGATAATTTGCCAATAAAATCTGCTTTCTTTGAAGGTGACTAGAATTGCATATGTAGACTTAAGGTGAGGACAAACACTGTTGTGGTGCTTTAAAGACAAAGAGTCTGAACTGTGCTATCATCAAAGGCTAAAATCAAACGTTGGAGGGAAACAGCATGAGCACTCCATGTTAGCCAAACAACTTGAAGATCATGTTATAGCACTGTTAAGATAAGATGCCTTCTTAGAGCACTTGAAGGTCAAGTTTTTTCACACAGACACCCCAGGATCACCCAGAAGGTCACAAATATTTGATCACTAAGCAGTTAGATTGCAAATACAGATCCAGGATGTTATGGAAAATGTTCTAACATTTAGCTGTGTATTTATAAAGAGGTTTCCCTGTAATACTAGGGGAGGGAAGGAGGATTTGGCAAGTGTCACTTGGAAATCTCTGACATTATGTAATTGATTCATGAATATTTACATATTATCCATGAGAAAAATCCGGCCCTCTGTCATTTATCAAGAGACTGAGAAGCATGCTTACGCTGGAAACTCAAAACAAAGTCTGTAATGGTGGGAATATGCCAGGTTTTCATTGATGCTAGTATCAATATTAGTGCTATTTTTCCCCAGGTATTTGTTTTGTTTAATTTTCTTTATCACATTTTTAGCTCTGAGGTGAATCTCCTAACACACACACACACACACACACCACAAAAAGTTTTTGTTTTCTCTTAATTTTTTTTATATTACACACACACAAAACCTGAAGCCAGCCTCAGGTGACTAGTTTAGCAAAATTAAAAGTAGCTGAGAACCAGATTTCTCAGGGGATTGTTAGCAAAGTGTACAGCGGTCACTTCTAGGTCATCAGGTCAAAGCCAGACCAGATTTGTAATGTCAGAACCTTGCTGCCATCTAAAAGATGTTTTAATCCATTTCTTTGTTCAGTTGTCCAGATCACAAAAGCCGACACTTCATTTGACACAAGTTGACACCCATTCTAACAGTCTGAGCAGGGATGTAAGGAGTGAACATCCCCATCTCCATCCATAGGCATGGTCAGGAGTTGAGGCACACTGGCAGCAAGGTTTATGGAAGTACGTTCTGCTATCTGTGCCATACTTATTCTCTGTGGACAGCAGATTTCAGACTTCAGACTTCATTTCTATAGAGTTAGCACCTTTCAGGAACTCAAACTTTTTGGGGGTGAGAGAAACATTTCCTCTGTGTGCCAAAACTCCCCAAGAAAATGATCAGGCATATAAAAATTCACTGAGTAAGACCCCAGTTCACCAAAGCCCTTAAGCATATGCTGAAACACCACTGACTGTAACGGAGATATATTGGTTTTCACAAAATGAAGATCTGGCTCTACATCTATGTATGTAAATATCTCCTACCATCCATCTCTCACTCTCTCTGGTTTCTCTCCTTCCCCTTCTGCCCCCAAATGCAGTTCATGTCCAATAAGTACATTTTCCTTGAGACTTTCCATTGTTTAAAAGTGTTATTGCTACATTTGAACTTCAAATAAACACTCCTCTTGTTTAATTTACAGCGATCCCTGAGGGTTTATTTCCCATTGTCAGTAACGATATATACCAGTCATCTCTCTCCACAGCAAATCACTGCAGTGGGGGCTTGGCACGGGTCTCAGGTAGCTTTAGCTTTTAAAAAACAAAACTGTATCCCCCACATGGGGTAAAAAACCCATCCTCATGCCCATGCCAAAGATCAAACTAGGAAGAGGAGTTCTCCTTCAAATACCACCATCCCAAGTAATAGTAAATGGGAGCACTTCAGATTCTAGCTTTCAGTTTCTGAGTTCCAAAGCCTACCTGTCAGCAGGATGTGTCAACATTTTCTCTTTAAAACAGCAGCAGAAGAAAGCACTTGATATGTAGCTACAGCCAAACTTTCATTAAGTGATATGTACATTGTGCCTGAAACTTATAAGAATGCTCCTGCAACTGTGTATGCAAATAGGCATTTATATGCAAAAGAACCTATCTGTGCAGACAGTTCAGGTCCATATTTCTGAACACTTAGCCCCAATGGGGGACTTTTGGATCAGCCTGGCTGAGAGACCTCATCAGCAAAGCTGAACACTTGAGGCACCAATTCCCAATGCTTGTCTCTTGCTGCCTGGCCAATAGGGGCTGAGAGAGCTTCAGAGGGAGCACATTCAGCCCTTTGGTATGGAGACATACTACATGGCTCAACACTGACTCCGGAAGGTCACAAAGGAGTGATACTGACAGACTTCAAAGAGGGTCCTATTCAGTCACCCGTTGCTGGAAGGATGGTTGCAAGGACACGAAGCCTTAAGGCTGGGGAATATAAAGTGCATGAAAAAGTGGAGCAACCCTCAGGACTCAGAGGGAGATTTCTAACTCTCTGCCCTGCAGCTGAACCATGAATGAAAGATGATCTTCACCTTGTTGCTCTCTCATATTCAGCACTGTGAGGCATCTTCATTGGCTGGCCAAGAACACATGCCATGCATTACCAGAGAATGCCCACTGAGATATAGGCTACTCATATGCTGTACAACTCCTCTTTGGGCAGTGAAATATTCCAAACGCTCCTAAAAACAATGGCAGAGGAGTGGGGCGGAGGAAACCAGGATTTCAAGAATTCCTGACAAGGCTCACAAAAGTGTTATCAAACACTTTTATTGCTGAATCATAGAAATGTGGCGCTGGAAGAGACCTCAAGAGGTCAGCTAGTCCATCCCCCCATGCCAAGACAGGATCCTTACGTTTGCCTAACCTGTTCTTAAAAACCTCCAAAGATGGGGATTCCACAACCTCCCTTGGAAGCCAATCCAGAGCTTAACTATAGTTAGAAATTTTTTCCTAAAATCTAACCTCAATCTTCCCTGCTGCAGATTAAGGACATTACTTCTTGTCCTGCCTCTAGCGGACAGGAAGAACAATTGATCACCCTTCTCTTTATAACAGCCCTTAACATATTTCAAGACTTATCAGGTTCCCCCCTCAGTCTTCTTTTCTCAAGACTAAACATGCCCAGTTTTTTTAATGTTCTCTCACAGATCAAGTTCTCTAGACCATTTATCATTTTTGTTGCTCTTTGTCCATTATTTTTTTAGTGTACTGCCTAAAATGGGACACAATACTTCAGCTGAGGCCTCACCACTGCCAAGCAGAGTGTGACAATTACCTGCTATGTTTTATATATGACGCTTGTTAATACTCCTTAGAATAATGTTAGCCTTTTTTGTAACTGCGTCACATTGTTGACTTATATTCATGATCCACTATCCTCCTGGGTCCTTTTCAGCAGTATGACTACCTAGCCAGTTATTCCCTATTTTGTAGTTGTGCATTTGATTTTAACTTCCCAAGTGTAGTACTTTACACTTGTCTTTATTGAATTTCATCTTGTTGATTTTAGACCAATTCCTCAATTTATCAAGGTTACTTTGAATTTGAATACTGTCCTCCAAAGTGCTTGAAGACCCTCTCAGCTTGGTGTCATCCACAAACTATATAAGCATACCCTACCATTATCCAAGTCATTAATGAAAATATTGACAAGTAGCAGACCCAGAGCAGACCCCCTCACTAGACATCCTCCCAGTTTAACAGTAAACCATTGAGAACTACTCTTTAAGTTTGGTTTTTCAACCAGTTGCACACGCACCTTATAGTACTTTCATCTAGACCACATTTCCCTAGTTTGCTTATAAGAATGCCTCACTAAAAATCAAGATATATCATGTCTACTGCTTCCCACATCCAATAGGACAGTAACACTGTCAGAGACGGAAATTATGTTGGTGTGCATGATTTTTTTCTGCACAAATCCATGCTGAATATTGCCTAATCACCCTATTATCCTTGAGGTGCTTACAAATTGATTGTTTAATCATTTGTTCTGGTACCTTTTGAGGTATCAAAGTTAGTCTGACTGGTCTATAATTCCCTAGGGCCTCTTTGTTCCAGATCCCTAAATGGCTGCCTCAAGGATTGAACTCACAACCATGGATTTAGCAGGCCAATGCTCAAACCACTGAGCTATCCCTCCCACCAAGTTTGCTTGTCCACTGGATCAAGAATGGGATGATTGGCAGACAGTAGCTTCAGTGATAATTGAACCCAAACTAGGTACAGTCAATTCCATTTTACCGATCATTTGGCCTGGCAGTTTCAGAGGTTACTTGCCCGGTCAGGTTCTAGCTCATGCTCCTTAGTGGGAAGAAAGAAAACAAACAAACAGCCTATCCCATCCACCCCACCCAGGAAGGTGATCCTACAAATAGAGGTAGCAGCCAAGGTCCTCAGGGGACAGCCTTATAAAATGATAGTCTTCTATTAAGCCTCCCCATGAAGGATAGAACATGTAGTTTGCTGAAGAGAGGAAGTCTTAAGTGGTGGTATATGATGGTAAGTCTCCTCATATGTTGGTGTAAACCAGCAACACCACCTCTGAAGTCAATGGAGGAACACTGGTTTTACACTAAGGTGCTATATGGCTCTGATTGTGCACTCACATGTATTTGCCTCCAGCAAGTACTAACATTTCCTATTTCTGTCAATCGATCAGGAATATTTCAGCAAGAGGAAAAATAGGATGCTTTTTCTTTTTATTTCCATTATCTAGGGTTCACTCACATTGCATTGGAGTGGGAGGAGATGGTAAGATATCAGTCCCAATCAAAAGGTAGCAGAAGTGGCTTATTCCGAATACTGTAAATTACAAAGCACACCCATAAATTCAGAACAACAACAAATTAATGAAATAAAATTATAGTTCTGACTTCATCCAAGATCAGAAGGGAAGCAGAAGAAAAAGCTTTATCCCATTCTTGGTCTTCAGAGGTGCAGCAGCAGGAGTTCAAGCAGAGTGGCGGCTTAATCCTGAACACTATATTGATTCATTATGCTCTATCCAACCAACAACAGGAGCTCCCATCCCTGGCTTTAGCCACTCCTGACAACTTTCAAACACACAATTGTAAAAGGAACCACTCCTGCAGTCACCCATCAGCTAAGGATAACCCAGCAACAATAAAGAAATCACAACTATTTCCTCAGGACATAGGCAAGTCAGTGTTATTAACTGGAAATAAGGTAAAGAGCATGTCATTTACATTACAAAGTCATGAAAGCCTCCTCCCTCAGACACACCTCACTTTTTGACAGGAATAAAAACCACACTTGTGTATTTTGACACAATACCTCACCTCAGACAACTACATCAACATCTCATCAGCTGGAATGAGAATTTTCCTTCCCAAGTGTTCTCTTGGAAGAAAGGAACATTCCTTCTGTTTTCAGCATAAACCTTTGGCAAAGAAACGGTCTTCTGACTTTAGCACAATCTAATAGCATATATCATCCGTGTTTATAGTGTCTCGTTTACACCTGAATTCCACAGTACATCCTGTTTATGTCTTCAAGCACAGGAGACTTCAAAAGGAAAAATGACAGTATTTCCATCTTTCCATCCTTCTTTCTTCAATTCTTTACTCACCCGGTAACTTGCTTCTAATAAATGACAAGTTCACTATCAGGGGATGTACATTAAAGACTCCAAGGCCACAGGTAAAATGAGTATGGTTGTCTCAAATGCCCATACTATAAAGAGAACCACACCATTTGGCACAAGTGGCAGCCTCTGCTCAAGAGAATTCCAGGATTGGAAAAAGACAAGCACTACCAGAACTATGTGGGAGAAGTTAACTAAAGCACTGTATTCTCATCCACATTTTTTGAAGGAACCATAGTATTTTCTCTGTAAACTGGAAGACAGAAATCCGACATAAGAGCTGCTCCACCACCACTGCCACTCCTGCCCCCAAATCATGCTGAAGGACAGAACTCTCACTATGACACTGCCAAGAACCCCTATAAAATAGTCTGAATTACTAGAGATCGACAACACTCCGTTCACATACACCACTTTTCATTCACATTCACCACTGATTTCCAAGTACTCTATGCAAGAGGTCAGTTTTGTTATACACATGTTACAGATGGGGAAATGAGGCACAGGGAAGGTACGTGACTTGCCTAAGATCACTCAGCAAAGCAATGGTAGAGCAAGGAACTGAATCCAGGTTTCCTGAGTCCCAGTCTAGTGACTTTATCCCCTAAGTCACCCTGTGTGTGGATTTAAAAGCATGGCTCTCCTCTAAAAAGTGACTTAGTAATAAAGATCATGAGCTTCCAAGTTTATTATCTGTCAGTAATTTCCAGATGATAGGTATTCAGTTTACATGGAAAAACAGGTGCTCAATTTATAAGAAAAAGTAGATGTTTACAAAGAAAAAATGTCAGTTCTTCTCACTCCTACAGGCACAGCTGTCAGCATGAACACGAGTGTGATACAGATCACCCAGAGAAGTCAATATCCACTGGATGGGCTGACATCCTTCCTAAATTAGAGGGCAGGAAATTCTTCTTCTGCAAATAACCAAGCTACTGTTTAAAATGCTAAATGAAGCAAGGACAGCTGTCAATCTGGTGACTTTCATCAGCCCAAAATTCACTCCAATTTTTTTAAAAATAAGTACATCACCTGCACTATCCTATTTGTATTTCACCCCAAAAAAGTGCCTATTCTCTTAGTACTAGATTTTTTGTTTTTTGTTAACAAAATATGAATTATTCTCTTCAATAGGCGCCATGTTTCTGTAGTTTGGCTCCCTCCAGTACCTGAATCTGGTAATCTTCTCCAATCCCTTCCAATTTCTTCTTATACTCATAGATGGCTTCCTTCATGTCATGCATTTCAGAGCAGCAGGAAATGGCACTGTCCACCTTGGAGAGATCAAAACAGAATTCAGTAACTGAAGCCAAGAGATGAGATTTCACTCTCTCCCAGCTGTTCCTACTTAAGTCAACAAGATTCTTTTTATTGGCCACAGTTGTATCAGAACCCACAATTCCTTGCTCTAATCCATGGTCACTACTTCTGACCTTATGAGAAAGAAACTGCGACTAAGGCCAGGGCTACACTACAGACTTTTGCCAGCATTGCTATGTCAGTCAGTGCTGCAAGGTGGTGTGATCTGTGACAGACAAGCATGCAGGCAAAATCCCCTCATGCAGATGCAGCTATACCAGCAAAGCTGCGCTTTTGCTAGTATAGCTTGTTTCACCCAAGAAGGGGTTGGGGGGAGCACGCAGGAATAAGCTATGACAGCAAAACTGCAGTTTTACTGGCATAAGCTGCATTTACACTAGGAGTGTTTTGCTGGCATACGATCCCCATATTCTTATACTGGTACAGCGCTCCTAGTGTAGACATAGCCTAAAGTTTTTGAAAGTTTTACTGGCTATGTCAATTAGGGGTGTGATTTTTGCAAACACTGTCAGAGCATGGTACAGTTAGAGCAGCACAACCCCATTAGTATAGTCACAATTATACTGGTGGTGAGGTGCCTTATACCAGTACAGCTTATTGCTGTTCCCAAAACTGAACAAGCAACGTCAGTATAAACACTTTTATACTGATACTATGGGGGTTGTACTGCTCTAACTGTACCGGTACAGTTAAAGCAACAAATCTTTGACATGCCAACAAACCTTAACTCCCACCTCTGGGTCCAGAACAAACCATGTTGCAATACATGGATGTCTACTGAAATATTAGGTGGTTCCTCAGGGAGAAATGTTTACAGGCTCTGATGAAAGCTGTGCCCTGACTTCCACACAGAAGAAATAAAGCATTGGCATAAAGCCTATGAGGGGGCTGAGGAACTAGGAAATGCCAGCAGATTCCTCCCCACATAGCACCTATAACATGGCAGTGCCCCATATTCTCTGAAGAGGAACGCATTACACTAGCTGTCTATAGCTAAAGAGCACAAGGAGAGGATGAAATAGTGACATAAGCATCTCAAACTCCAGTAGATCCATATTGTGCTGGGACTGGCAGCTAAAGTTATCAGTGACCCCTTTGTCTTTGCCATAAGTGTCCCACTATGGGATTGTTTTACACTCAGTACTATACCAGAGCCCCTGGCCACTCAATAGAGGTAATTTTAAATCCTAATTGTTACTGACATCATATTATGAAGCTGAACACATAGGGAACGTGCAGGGGGAAATCCAAGATTTTGTGCTGCAGGACGCATCCCTTCCACACAAGGGATGCATACCTTCCTGAGGGCCACCAGCATGAGATATACCTACACATGTAACCATAGCCACAGACACACACTTACCTCCTCAACGATTTGTTGGCCTTTTGGTACCATGTCAATAAAGTTCTGAATAACCTGAAATCGGTCCCTTGACAAAGTATTAGCAGGATGTGGAAGGCTGTAAATACGGGAGGAAAGAAACAGAGTAAGTTTGAAGTTACAGTAACGTTCATCTCTTCTGTCTCTCCTTTTGCTTTTCTTTTACATTTATGCCAGTTTAAGATCTTAGAGGAAACTATCCTGTTTCACATAATTCATCCAATCATTCTAGTATCCAGTAGGCAAGATAGTGGACAGTAGCTGAGCTTACAAGTGTCTTCCATTTTGAAAGGTTCTAATAGTTTGCTCTATGCTGAAAATAGGGAAATGCTGAGAGAGAGAGAGAGAGAGAGAGTTCTGATTCCAGAAAGCTGCATTCTGTATTTCAAATGCCTTTGGATTAAAGGGATATGATCCATCCATTTGATTGTACTATTTTTATATTATGTATATTTAGAATCCCTTTCCCATGAGCACGCTGTCTATAGTCTTCATTTTTGTTTTCCTCCAGGATGCGTGTTGGCAGGTAATCATCCTAGGCTATTTTGAAGACAGCTGTCAGAGTCTACACGGATAGCTTAACCTCAGAGTCTGAGCTGCTGCCACCTGCAAGCCTTCCTCAGAAAGACAGGAGAAACTGCTCCTGGAGAAGCTACAGATAAGGGTATGGTGATGTTCAACCCTAACGCGGCTTTCTCAGGAGTGGCCCAGAGAGGGGAGTGTATTGTAAATGGCCCGGGAGCTCCTATTCACTGTGGTGTATAAGCTGATAGAACACAAGAGTAAATGAGGCACTGAGCAGAAGGTGATGTTGTTGGGAATAGCCCTCCACACCTCTACAAGAGCTCTATTGCTGGGCGCGCTCTCCACCCTCCCAAATATGTTAATGAAGGGGGCCCCAGGCCCAAAATGACATTTAATAGGAATATAATAAAATCATCAATACCTTTACTCACATTCCAGTCTCTAATACAGAGATCAGAGCACCAACTCTCCTAGTGCACTCTCTGTGGATAGAGTGAATGAGACAGACTGTGCCTGGCTTCTGGAGCAGGTCATGTCAGGAGAAAGACCAAGAATGGAATAGCTGTGGTGCAGTGGCTGAACTGAGCCTGTAGTCAGCCTGTCTCTTTTCGGAGAGATCACACTTTGGCCAGGTCTACACTATGGAATTACTTCAGTATCACTACATCGCTCAGGGGTGTGAAAAATCCCCACACACCCGAGCAATGCAGTTATAGCAACCTACGCACCGATGTAGACAGCACGATGTCAGTGGGAGGGTTCTCCCGCGGATGTAGCTACCGCATCTTGCAAAGGTGGATTAACTACGCTGATGAGTTAACTCTATCCTGTTGGCACAGAGCGTCTTCACGAAAACGCTACACCTGTGCAGCCGCAACATTGAGTGTAGACCTGCCCTCACACTGTCACACAATCAAAATCACAAAGGTTTGAAAAGGGCCCTGCCCCTTGCAGAAAAAATTTTTTACAAAAGAATTGATGAAAATTTCTACAGCAATTCAATCCTTCCTGTAAAAAGCACCCTCAATACATGCACCTTTAGCAATTAACATGCGAGGGTTGTTCTTAAATACAAGTTCGTTATTTAAGAAGCTCTGGTACTAAAGGAAGCCCTCAGCACTCTCCTCTCCATTTCATTCCACCAGCTATCTAAAAGGAGAGAGGGTGAAGGCATGCTTACTCTTGTTTCTGTGCTGCCCCCTTGCGATGATAAAGCACCAGAGTGCCTAAGACCATGGCGAGGTTGGTCCTGCCAACGCCAGTCTGACAGCTGAAGAGTAAAGCAGGAGGCAGTCTGCTGGGGTCCTGGAGCAGGAGCAGGTTTGGACTCTCCTATAAATGAGATAGAGACAAATGTAACATCTCTCACACAGATCATCATAAAATGCTTCACAGTGAATACATTCAAGCAGCAAGGAGACTACAGTACGCAGCTCAGTATTTATAAGACAAACATTAAAATAATATTACTTGGTACTTCCATAGTTCCATCTTGAGATCTCAAAGATCATTACAAAGGGAGTTCAATATCATCGTCATCATTTTCACATAGGGAAACAAGGGGACACAGAAATTAAATGACTTGGGTCACACTCACACTCTGGGTGGGTCAGTGTCAGAGCTGGGACCAGAACTCAGGGTATGTCTACATTTGAGCTGGGAGGTGGGATTCCCAGCTTGTATAGACATACCCCTGCTAGTTCTGCTTGAGTTAGTGCCTAAATCAGCAGCGTGTCTGCAGCCACACAGGCAGCTTCTTGGAATAGCTGCCCAAGTATATACCCAGGGGACTGTATTCTGGCGACTAGCCCATGCCGTCACAGACACGGCTATTTCTAGGCACTAGCTCAAGCACAGCTAGCACGGGTACATCTACATGAGCTGGAAATCACACCTCCCTGCTCAAAAATAGATGTACCCTCAGATTGCCTGACTCAGTCTTGTGCTTTGACTACTAGACCATGTCACCTTCCTGGACTCTGTAGCTCTCAGAGTTTGAGTTAAAGATGAACTCAAAAGCACAGTTTTGCAGACAGCAACTGAGTGGATGGAAACTGGGATGGTTAGAGAGCAAAAAGGATCTATTCGTTCCCTGAAAGTACATCTGGGGACAAATACCAATCACCAGAGGATTCCTGAAATGGGATCTGAGCATGTGGGAAGTCACTAAAGCACAGAATAACAAATAGAAAGGCACAAGGTTAACCACAGAGGATGTTTTGCCATTTTAGCTGCTTATTTTGCATGGTTAACTACTTCCATGAGGGAATGAGACAGTGCATAAGGATTGCTCACAAACATAGGATGGTGCCTTCTAGCATCAAAATCTATGAACACAGAATCACAGAACTGGAAGGGACCTCGAGAGGTCATCTAGTCCAGTCCCCTGCACTCAAGGCTGGACAAAGTATTATCTAGCATGTAACTTCACCAAAAATAAGACACATACCTAAGACCGCATAGAAGAAAATCAGAAAACAAAATCAGTGGCTTTGCCGGGCAGATAATACAGAAGTGTGCTGTGAGAGAAGTGTTAAATGACAGAGGCAGAGTTTTGCCATGAGATGTGAACTGCCCCCTTTTGATGCTATTTGACTGGACACCCACTGCTTCTCCCTTCCTACTGATGCTCACATTATTAAACTTAAGGGGTGAAATCCTGGCCTCACTGCAGCAAATGGCAATGAACTGTTTCCCAAACATTTCCTTGGCAAATCTCACAAGGAAGCTCCCCTTGGAATTTGATTTAGCTTATAAAGGAGCAAGGAAGCAAAGAAGAAACAAATGGGATAGATGGGTTGGCTAGGAAAGTTTCAAACTAATGTAGACTCTTAAAAAAAAAAAAAGAGCTTAGGATACTCTGGGAAAGATTCCAGTGCAGTGTACGTGTAATGGTCAATTCTGAAAATGTAGAAAAATCCTTTATGACATGGGTGACTAGTAACTGCTGATAGCAAGATGGCACAATTTAAAGATTATGGTGGTATGCAGCAGGGTTCAAGGCAGGTACTCATGAGACAAAGGTGTTTTGGTTTCTAGCGCTACTTTTGATGTCATGTTTTACAATACTATGTAATAGCAGATGGAGACTATTCTAAAAGAGAGCTACATGTGACAAAAACTGAGATTCTATGCCTTGCACATGCATTAAAAATTTTAAGAATGTTGTCCTGATATATGGCTAGCATTAAGGCTAATTTGTATGTTGCTGACACTTGAAATTCTTTTTTAAAAAATGTATCAGGAAGTAGCCGTGTTAGTCTGTAGCCACAAAAACAACAAGGAGTCTGGTGGCATCTTAAAGACTAACAGATTTATTTGGGCATAAGCTTTTGTGGATAAAAAACCTCACTTTTTCAGATGCAGGAAAAAAAAAAAGAGCACTCTCAGAAATTCTTATGCATTCTGTCATTTGCTTCTTTGGTGTGCTCACTATTACCTTAGAATAAAGTGCCAGAATCAGTCTTGTGAATAAATATAACCGCAACACAACCGCATACAGATTTATAATTACAACAAAACCAAGTGAGGTTTTGATAGAAAAATAATCCATCTTTATTTGAATAAAAACACTGGAGGGAAGTCCTATCCCTTGTTCATATTCCCAAACACTAAGATAACAAATAATTTATATTAGCACACTAGATGCACAAACAGAGAGCTGTCCCTTAGGTCTGTAATACCAAGGACAGATAGTGGTGTGATCATCTTAGACCAGGTTTATCTCCTCTATCACCAATGACTTTCTGTTTGGCTTTGGGAGCAGAGCAAATCTATTGCATCTCTCCACCAGACACCAGGTTCTCCTTAGCAGCCCAATTTTTGGACACCTATTGTGTTGCTCAGTCACTTCAATTATACTTGACCTGCTTGCTTTATGGCTTAAGCCTTCAATTTCTTTTTTCATGTTAGTTTTTGTTACACTAAAGTGCAGGGAACAAACACTACCTAACTGAATGTTTGTTGAGGATTTCTGGAACAACGTAAGCCATATGATATTTTTGCCGCAGTACAGAAAAAGAATTAAATCTACTAGGCCAGTCTTACCCCTGGCGTAATTTCACTGGAGTCAGTGGAATTACAACAGATTAATTGTACCCCTAGCTTTTAAAGTGCAACAAATATGCTATACCTTTCAATACCTCACTGTATACAATACAGTATAGCATACCTTCCAATACCCACTGTACACAATATGCATACTTTCCAAACCATCTAATACCATCTAATACCCTACTCTGTATACAGTATTTTCAAAGCTTGTAATTTATAAGCCCCTATTAAGTATCCATGTATTGTAATAGAAATAATATTGATGTAGCCATCCATGTAACACTCAGCCACTGCAGGGGTGGGTGCAGTAAGCTGACCCAGGATCTCTGCACACCTGTTGTGTACTTTGCACCTGGGGGAGAGAGCAGCTAACACCACTTTGTCCTTGTCCTTTCTTGGCAAACTCTTTGCAGTGAAAACATTACCATCAATGCTACTTTCTGTATTTCTAATGTAAGCTGGAAGTGGCTCTCTTGTTACATAGCAAGACCACCAAAATACTACTATAGGAATAGGACACATACGCTGTAGACCTACAGAAACCAGAGTGCTAAAGCAAACAAACCATCTGACCTATCCAAACTTCTTCAATGAAAAGACTTTACACATGAAATAAGGTGCCACCTCGGAACGTGCTGCTAAGGGCACAGCGTGAAAGGAGGCCATCAGCTAAACATGCTGTACAGCTCTTGCAGCACTAGATACAAATCACACCCCCAGCAAAAACAGGAGAGGGGTTTGTGGCTGTCAGAGGAGCCTAGAGTCAGCAACCGCTTCTGTCTCAAGGCTAGGAGAGAGGGTGAATAATGAAAACCAAAAGACACATTGCTGGAAAACACACTCATAGCCCTGCTTGCTATACAATAGAGCAATTTCCCTCTTTAAAGCCTATACCTGAGGGAAGACTAGAATGTGGAGATATGACATTGACCCACCCTGTCTAGACTAGGAAATAGGTTGTATTGAAAAACGTGATAATTCAAGCATGTTCGCAAACACGTTTTTAAACACTGCCTATTTTCCAAGTTTAAACCTGCCCATTCAGAAGAGGGGCAAGGAAACAAGGAAGGGGCACTGGGCATGTTAGAAAGTCCCAGTTCAAACCACTTGAGCATCCAACCAGAGAGCTCAAGCAGTTACACCCCATCCCAGAGAACTCATCTGGCCCATGGCCTTGAGCTGCTCTTGTCAACCCCAATAGTAGGGGCCTTAGCAAGCTGAAGTTCACTTGCCTGCAGACACGATGGCATGAACAGAAAATCCCTGGGAATTGTGGTCCTACCATATTTAATCCTAAGGGATTGATCATGTAAGGGAGGAAATCCAGAGTATTTTAATTCTGACTTGGATTCTGGGATGACAATGGAGTGAGCAAGCGTTCACTCTTGGGCCACCACTAGATACACAGACTCTACTCCACTCTTTTCCTACAAGCCAGAGAGGTGCTCAGCGCTTCTCTTTGATTCAGTCAGATGTCTGCCCATCCATCCAGGCCACATGGCTGTTTCCTTGCTACTGCCACCCCACCCTACCAGACTCCCAGCCCTGGCCTATGCTGCCCATGATCCCCACAATCATCCCCAGTGTTCCCAGCATCCCTCCCCCCCCCCCACTTCCCCCTGAGCCCTCCAATTTTGCCCCATCACTGCAAGAAAGACACTCACCAGAGCAGGGCACTACCTAAGCATAGCTGTGACTCTCCACTCCCTCTGGAATGTGCCCCCTACCAGCCATCTGGGGCATGAATGCTCACATACCCCTCCCTAGCTTCGCCCCTGCTTTATGACATGGTCACGCTGACAGTTACAGTCTCTCTATGATGAGCATAAAACAAAAACAAACTAGGCAAGTCAGAGTGTTTGATCTTTGGAACTCTTCTAGCACAAGTCTCCTGATTTTCAGGGCAGAGCATAAGGCCCATCTCAGTTCTCAACCTTTTGTCATAGATGCTGTTTGGGAGAATGTTGGGGGGTTTTGTTTGTTTGTTTGAATTATTACAAAAGCTGCAGAAATTAGGTCCTCTCTGCATCACAGCTGATGTCTGCACATTGAGTTGTTATTATTAGGTGCATTTTATAAATTAGATTAATAAAATATGAATACACTCAAAGTAAATCAGCTGAACTAGGAAGTGCAGAAATAGCATTTCTACCAAGTAAAGCAGCCATCTTGTGCTCTGGGTCTCAAGTAGGGAATGTCTTCACTGGGACCAAAAATCATTTCTGAAGAGAAAAAGCAAATTCCCCAAACCATCTTGAAATTTTCACATCCCCGTTCCTGCCTTTTGGCCTCTTCACACTCTCTAATTAGCCTGTGAAGTAATTAAAGCAAATGAGAGCGCTCAGTTCTTCACCTGCTTTGTGCTGCTTATTACCATGGAATTATGATGTGCTCTCAGTGAGATCCAACCTCAGGTCAACCCTGAGGTTTCAAGGGTGGATCACTCCAAAATTGCCCAGTACTGTATGCTCACCCTGAAGCTCTAGCTGTGCCCACTAGTGGTGGATTAGCCACTGGCCCAATGGGCCTATGCCCAGGAGCCCTAGCCAATTGGGGAGCTCTGAAAAAAAATAGGCACCCCCACATCTGGCTTGCTCCTCCCTGCCTGGCACTCCTCCGCACCGGGCGGGCAGAGTGGGGCAAGCCCCCACACTCCGACCCTGCTCCCCGGCAGGAGTCGGGGGGGGGGGGAGCTGCAGGTGAAAGGAGTTGGGGAGAGGCCCCCACTGGCTCTGGCCCAAGGCCCCACAAAGTCCTAATCTGCCCCGGTGCCCACGGTTGGAAACGGGATACGAGGTTAGATTCGTCTGACAGAGTGTGATAGAATACACCCTTTTATTCACACCCTACACAGTATTGTAATAATCTTTGTAGAAGATATGCTTTGTGAGATATCATTTGAAGCCTAATAATTCACTGAACAATAACGTGACGTTGAAATGTATGTCGTAATATTATATATAAAGTTAAACAAACTGAAATGTGTGTGTTTACCAAACAAACCTAGATAAACCAATTTCTCAAAGACAAAAGAAGATGATGCCTCTAGCCAGGCGTCATCAAAGTTGATGGGCAATCACCTATCAAGCAGCCGTTCTTTGGTGGTGGTTGGGGGACGGGCGGGCAAGGAACAAATAGATCTGCATCTTAGCAAACAACAGCATGAAATCTCTTTCACCACGAGTCTCCAACTTCACACCGGGAATGAACTTTACCTAAGTTAGGAAAATGCATTTCAAAGGGGGACTGGACTATAACAGTGAGGGACAAAAACACTCCAAGGTCTCTCCCGCTCTCTCTTTCACCTAAGAAAACAAAAGAAACAGCCTTTTGACTTTGCGAGCAGATCCTTGCCTGAGAATTCAATCAGCAATGTTACTGGGAACGTGTGGTAAGGGACCTCACCTTGAACCAAGTCTAATTTGTTAAGTTTTAGTAGTAGGAAGGATTTTACCTTTATTTCTCTTGTAACTTTTTCTGATTTTAATGCCTTACATTTGTTCTCACTTAAAACCTATCTTCTTGTAGTTAAACACATTTGTTTTATTCTTTAATCAAGGCTATTCCAAGGTTGTGAAGTGGGTGGGGAATTCCATTTAGGGTGGCAAACTGTTGTATCTTTAGAGGGGTAATGGACGTAATATATCTGGACTGTCCAAGAGAGGCTGGACAATGCAGTACACACAATTTGGAGGAAAACCCGAGACTGAGAGTGTGTTTGGGTCACCTTACAAGTGGTAACCCAGGCTGGTGGAAGCTAGTGTGTGTCTGATGTATGGCTGGCAATCTGCAGCTATACACAGACACTGAGGGTGTTACCTGAGTGCTGGAAGGCTTTTATGAGTGGCCAAGGGGGGGAGACAGAAAGCATTGAGAGACACCCAAATTTGCCAGGCATGGGTGAGACAGCCCCTCACTGGTCTTGATTGCACCATGCAGAATGTCATACTGAGTACAACAGCTCCTAATTTACAGGACTGATGAGAATTAAGCAGGAGTAAGTGATTAAGTGAGCTTTAGTCCAAAAGAAGCTACCATACCTGGGTCAAGACATCTGGAGACATTCTATCCAAATTACAAACAGCAGAGAAATTAATAGCTAAAGTAAATGGTCTAGGGAGAAAAAAAGGCAGAGTGGGAGGTGATGGAGGCAAAGAGAAAATAGATTTTGTATTTCATTTGGTCTTATGGGAACAAGAAGCACTTAGAGCTCTCTGCATACAAAAATGGTGAGGTTTCCAACCAGTTGAGCATGCACTGTGCTACATCCAGCTCCAAAAAAGACAGAGCAAAAAGGAGAATGTGTGAAAGAACATGAAGCAAGATGGAAACAGTTTTGGAAGAACACAAGCCCTCAGCGTGCACCTCAAACAGGAAGGAGCTAAGACAAACACAGGTTGCAGTTTTTCTAATACACTGCGTCAGAGGAAAAACATATATGACTACATCTGAAGCAAAATGAATTCAAAGCAACTGTTTATCATTTAGGATTGAGACAATTTGAGTCTCAACAAAAAAAAAAAAAAAAAAATCTCACTCTAAAGCAGATTTTGGTACCAAGAAAGCATTAGTGACATTTTCATTGGTTCCTAGAAAAAAGCTTTGTTCCACTCTCCTTAAATCCTACTGAAATAAAAAATTCTTATTTGAAATTCACACAAAATATACACTTTTTCCTAGGGGCTAGTGCTCTGTATAGCCACACACAGGGGTTGGGCCAGGCAAAAGATGAGTGGTTATTTGTGTGTGAGAGTTCTCTGGTGAGAAGTGCCAGAACAGCAGCCCTGAAGACTCAATCCCTGAGTTTATCCATGGAAGAGGTACAGCCCAAGCAATAGCAGCAGGCTTCCCCTGCAATGTCCCACCAACATACCTCACCTTCAACCTGAAGAGACCACCTCTAAGGACCACTCTCCCCACCATAGTGCAAAACATAGCAAAGGCCATTGTTAACCAGGAACAGAACTAAGGCCTCCAACTCAATTCAGAGGCCAATGAACAGCCACAAGACCACTATGAATCCAAGCCAGATGTGCATCAGTAATGAAGAGTATCCCAAACATGATTTTTATACCCCAAGTTATTTTAAGCATTGTAAGAGCCCCAGAGGCAAACCACCACTCCTGAGAACTTTGCGATAAAGAGCCAGAGTGCTGTGCTCTTGGCATCTCACACACACTGCACTTGTGTGTCAGAGCTTGGATCAATCCCATCAGTAACTACGGAAACCACTTTGGGACTGGATTCGATCCAGCTGTGCCATATTGTTGCTCACCATGACAGGTGCTCCTTCCTGTACCACAGGGGTTCAGCACTGTATTTCTGGCCAGCTACCACAAAGCTAGAAGTTTCGAAAGAAGTTTAAAAATAGACACACACGCTTGTGGATCTGGAGTTGTGGCAATTAACGTTAAACCTATTCAATAAGTGCACATTAAGCAGGCAATTGGGCTTCTGCTTAACACATTTGATCTCAGGGAAACCTTTGCCCTAACCCAGGCTCAGCCACTGGCTCATCGTGTGCCCTTCACCAAGTCATTTGCCTCCCCCTTAAGCCCTATCTCAGGAGGGAACCTGGCTAAAAAAAAAATAAAACAAAAACAGGAACCTCACTAAAAATTAGATGTTGCATCTGATCCAAGTAGCTTCTCTGGGGGCAAATAAACAACAAGCAGGTGGCAGTTAGTGAAGGAATTTCTGCTAGCATGACCACAAAGACTACCAGCAGCAATCTGATATTTTAACTCTAACTGCCTCCATGCTGCTAATGTGAGACACCTTATAGGTTCCACAGTCTGCAGTCCTTACCCTGAGGAAACTGGTGAAAGCATCAAACTGTGCTTCTAGAGGTGCCCCATCCACAGGCAATGGCAGCCGATGGTACCTGCCAAACACAGTGAAACGACATTCATCAGGATGTGAGCAAAACGCCAGTCACTGAAAATAAGCAGATTTTCCACTTTAATAAAGTTCTAGAACATAGACAACTGGAAATGCTGCCTTCTGATGTGTGTGAGGGCCTCACTTAAAAGAAGAAATGATGTAAAAAGAACGACGCATTCAGTAATTGTCACTGCGGTTCTAAATTTAGAAGAGGATTATCAACTTGTTTTGGGGGATCTTTCATGGTTTTAAAAGTAGAGTGCTTCTGCCATTCATCCTTTGGGTGGAGAACAGCCTGGTTTTATGGGGGAAGGAGAAATGCACATCCATGTTGGGGGTTCTGTGAGTCTCCTTCCCTTCCTTCACACCTCTCAGCCTTGAGGCTGCATTACAGTTCTCATTCTTCCAATAGGGTGGCCTGGACAGAACTTCCCATCAGTGTTGCTCTCCAACTGGACAGAAGGGCTCTTCCTTCCTTTCCTCTAACCAGAGTCCAAGTATACATGTTGAAACTACAGAATCTGTGGACTTCTGGGAGATTGGGAGCATGACCCAGAAGTACATTTATGAGAACACCCAGTCTATGTTACAGTTCTGGGATTTTAGGAAAAATATTGATAAGATTGAATTTTTGATTGGTTCCCTTGGCATGGCATAAATAAAACTCTTTTGAATAAACATGCAGAGGAAGAGAGAAGAAAGAGCAGAAAAGACAAAGAAGAGGCTGCCAAACTATGTGGGTGATTTAAAGGCAAGGAATGTTGTATGTGTCTGTGGATTACCTGTAAAATGGCAGCAAGAAGACAGGCCTCTTGTACACCTCCTCCATCACATGGATGTCCTCTTCGCGCTGGATGGTCACGGAGTGTGGCTCATCTTTGAAGTGTTCAATGTCATTATAGATGTAGTATGTGTTCTCACTCAGCTGAGCAAAATCATGTATCTTCAGTAAACAATGCAACAAAACCATGTTTAAAACAAACTGCTTTACTGTTTGATCCCCATTTTCAACTCCACCAACACAGCAGCACATGGGAATCGCAGCTCTTATATACAGCATGTGCTGTTTTAGACAAAGGAAACATACAAATTGACTGGGCTCAACATATTGGTCACTAGAAGTTTGTTCATGCTACACAATCTGGCACAACAGACAGTGCCTGCTCACAAGAGGCTCAGGACTGGAACAGGAAGGAGGATGTTGCACATAAGGATTGAGGTGAATTGGTAAAATTGCGTGCAGACCTCAAACTGAAGTAGCAGGCATGACAGCAGCTGCAGGTCTAGGTGGAGACCCAATGGCAGAGCTGTGCAAGTGTTCAAAGGTGGAATAGCATGAATGCTTGTGGGTCAGGACTTTGGTTTACTTGCAAAGCTGGGTGAGGGCCCAGAGCAGGGATTCTTCAGGTCAGGAACAAAGTGCAATGTAAGATTCTGTGAGGTTTTAGCCTCTATTTCTTGACCATTAAAAGTCACCAGGTAAAGCTGAGAAATGATTTTTATATGTATATGGGTTTATATATAAAATCATGGCCCCTCCCAAGGGTCACTTCCCACTGGACAGTGAAAAATTCCTCCACAATACAGTGTATCAGAATTATCAGATGGTTCCAATCACTTGTCCCCATCCTCTGCCAAACACTCACCTCAGTTCACCCCAGTCCCCAAACCAAAACTGACAGACATCCCAAGCCCCGCTATTTCATACAGTGGAACAGTTTCCTTATGGCTCCCAATCACCTCTTTCCGAATTGCAAGCTCCATGTTGTCCACTTTGACCCCTCTCTGCAGGCTGTGCAGGTTTTCATGCAAGTTCTCCTTTCCTCTTGGCGTGTAGGGCACAAAGTCATTTTCCATGCATAGAAATAGAACAGGCTCCTCACGAACACAGAAGAAGATACACTCCTGCAAAGACACAGGCACATGCCAGCCAACATCCTCCAGCGCTCCAGCTTTGTGAATGGTTGATGAATGCCTAGCTGAGCTCAGCATCCAGAGGGAGAGACTAGACAAGGGAGACTGTTATTCTGATTTTTAAAAGCTTGTGAGGCATATAGTGGCAGGCCTGATATACTAACTTAGACAGATAGATACTGCTGTGCAATTTTTTCCCCAGTCAAGCTCGGGGAGTGAAGGTCTCCGTGTCCAACATGGGGACAGTGCAAGGAAGATATTAGAGAGACATGATTGTTATTTTTCATTATTTGTTTTGTTTGTTCAGAGGAACTTAAGACCTTGAGTTTTAATCCTGTCACCACATGTGCTTATGACAGCCTTAAAAAGGTGTCATGGACATTCACTAATATTTGCATTAGTTACATCCTGGTGCCATGATGAGGATGATCATCATCATCATGCCACCCCCATGTAAGCATCTTACGACCCCGTTTGAGAACCCCTGCTCTAGGCAAAATCGTTATTCATACTTCACAGGGCTTTTAAACCATTTGAAGATTACATTCTACTTTATTATAATCATCATCATCAAGTATTTGTCCTGGATGAGTGAGGAGCATAACATTTTGGAAGGCTGCCTTATTTTTATAGGTAATTATTTCAGTCGCAGCTCTTAAGGCAGAACCATTTTATGACTGGTGTGAATTGCAGAAGGCAAACCTTCTCTTTCATGCCACTCTCATTGCCACGGACAGCGCTTCTCAGCTACCCATCTCAGGAAAAGGGGAATAAGAAGGATTAAAAATAAATCAGTAAGGGGCAACACCAGCAGAGCATCATTCTACTTCCATCCACGTCCAAGTGAGCAGAGCAGCTTCTTTCAAGGTTAATGCTACCAGCTGGGATATTCCATAGGGGGACTGTAGCTAACAACTTCCACAGGAGCCTTACACTTCTAGGATCCCCCATCCACCAGTGCACAGAGTGAGGTTCCTGGGTCCCTTCCACTGCTGTCTGGAAGTAGATATATCGCACACCAACAGGTTTTTGTCTAAAACTAGAATTTACCAGCAATGAGCTGTTTACATTTTGACTTAATTCACAGCTACAGTGTACTCACAACAGCAGCAGCCTGTGGAGACTGTACAGCTCCTTTCACTTCATACTGTCCACAGTTACCCATAGGCCCAATATGTCAATGAAAATCAGGAGCTGCAGAACTCTAAAAGGAGCCATTACATCCAAACAACTCAAACAGTTTAACTCACACTCAAGAGTGGCTAGGACAAGCATTGATGTAACTCAGTTGGGTGTGTTCCTGCCTGCAGATGTCTGTGTAAGTGCAGTTCCTGACAGAGGTTTGTAGCTTGCCAACAGGATCACAGTGTGAGGGATAGCCCTCTGTTCCACCAGCCTGCGGTGAGTGGCTCCACAGTCCAGACTGCACCCTGGGAACCTTGTCACACTCCTCTCCATAAGAGCCACATTAAGAAATACAGTGGAAAACTCATAGCAATGCATTTTTTTCACTCTAGGCCAGTGGTTTTCAAACTTTTTATATTGGTGACCCCTTTCACACAGCAAGCCTCTGAGTGCAACCCCCCCTCCGCCGCCCTTATAAATTAAAAACAAGGGGGTTTAATTTAATGGGGACTTGGGGCTGTCAGCCCTCTGGAGCTGACAACTTGCCACTCTCATGTAAGCATCTAACGACCCCCTGTTTGAGAACCCCTCCTCTAGGCAAAATCGTTATTCATACTTCACAGGCTTTTAAACCATTTGAAGATTACTTTCTACTTTATTATAAACAGCTTTTCAGTGCATCTGAGTTCACTCTACAAGGATTCAGTTGGACCTGGGAATAAATTTTATGACTCCCATTCTCACTGATGGATGGGAGTATGTATGCACATTAAGAGGTGAATAGCTCATGTAATATGGAACATTGTAATTTTTATCACCTAGCTAGTTGTGCACTTTGTATTCTCTTTCACACACATACACGCCCCTACCTTGTGCCCATCGTTCTGGAGTTTCTGCAGCACCTGCTTGAATCCATTCAGACTGGGCTGTCCCATTCCAAACACTTCGTACCCTCCTTTGGCCTGTCGGAAATTTGGAGCTCCACAACTGCCTGTAGTGTTCAAGACATCTAATTTACTGTATACATCTCTGACCATAAAATATTTCCCCTGCAAAATAAGTGGTGGAGAAAAGACAACAATTTGAGTGTGAATTAACAAGCATTTTGTATAAAACTAAGCATCTACATAGAACTGAGCAGGAAGGAGAGGGGCAAGAGATGATCAAGAAGTGTACTTCAACCACTTCACTCAAAAGAACCTCTTCCTAGACATATGTTCAATATACCCATACCCCCATCATCCCTGATTACAAGCACATAGCAGAATGGAAAAGCAGAGTACCAGCAAGCAGAAATAGCGTCTTACCAGCTCATAGTGGCTGCTCATTCTAAGAAATGCAAAACAACTTCAGAATTCACTTAGCCAAATGTGCAATGAAGGAAAATTTCTTCAGGTCTTTCCCCTGAAGGTGATTAGTTTATACACTGAAGCAGCAGGTCTGATTCCATTTCAAAGCTGAGTGAAATACCCATATGTAGCTTAGACCCCTCATGAACACAGTCTAGAAATGATGGTTTCCACATGTTTGCAAACATCAGCCTGCCGGCTCAGAGAGACTGCAAAGCTGCCTGGGGTGAAACTGTTCACGTAACACAGTACACTAACCTCAGCTGCCTCTCTCTCTCTCTCCTCTTTCCTCCTCCATCCCCAAACAGCTACTCACCTCCATCCCCACAAGCACAGGGACCCCTTTCTGGGATCGAATTAGGTGATCCAAAGCCTCCAAGGAAACCTCACTCCCTGCCCCCAATAACAATGCTTGCAGGGTTTGTGAAATGAATCCCATGGCATCTGCACAGCTGTGTTACCCTTCCCTTAGCTCATAAAATGCACAATATAATTTTCACCTCAGGTAATATGACTTGCTTGCTCTAGATACACTGTGACAAAGCATGCCCATGGCAAAACAGGGTTAGCAGCCTCTACCTGTACAAGGTAGTGTTCCAACGTGGTCTCTGAAATCCGCCCCACTGTGTAGTTGGCCTTCAGCAGGTCGTCATGAATCTGAAATTCCTCTTTGCAGTTGTAGCTGTGAAAGCCACACATACACATACAGCATTTAAGACAAAGGTTTTTTCTCCAGTCAGCATGGGGCTTATTGACCAAGAAGGTCAAGGGATTGAAGCTCAGGGACACATGCTGTGAAAAAAGCCACCCGTCCCTATCCTATTCACTTAGTAAACCTCTAGTAAGATATACTGTCTATAACTAAGACCACTGGTTGAAATTTTATCATGTGACCAAAATTAAATTGTGTGCTATACATGGTAGTCACCACCACAGATATGCAACACAGCTATGAGGCAGAACAGTTGCTGGCAGCACAGAGATGACTGGCAGAGGCTTCAACAAGCCAGAGCCAGATTGCTCCTATGGGACAGGGTGGAGAAAGTGGAGGTGGGGAAAAGGATGGTCCTGAATCCTGCACCCACCAAATAAATAGTCTGCTCATCTGGGGATGCAGGAGAGGGGAGGGAAAGAGGAACGTGGTCTCCTGAAGGCTGTTCCTGCAGGGGAAGCAGGAGGCAGAGGGAGGCCGTAGAACTCACTACTTCTCTCCAGGAAATTAATTGTGGAAAGGTCTGTTCTCTCAGCAGAGAGAGCTGGGAAGGTTGAGGGAATGAAAGGAGGAGAATTCCCAGTCTTCAACAAAACCAGTAGGGTAATGTTCCTAGAACGTTAGCGGAAGGGAAAATCCGGATGGTTACATGATTTACAGAAACACTCCAGCCTGAAGCTACTCACGTGATGACAACAGGTGCCACCTTGTTGGTGATGATGGACTTGGCTTTGTTGTTGTGGAGACCAATCGTCTGGCAGGAGTGGATGCTAAGCGAGTGGCGGTCCTCCATGGTCTCGTTGCCGTGAACGTTCTCAAACGTAGCTGCTGAGACTGCTTGCTGAGCTGTGCTGGCAGTTGTACCCATAATCCACAGGCAGCTTCATAAAACAGCCAGGAGAACAGGCAGTAGGAAAGGGAGGAGAAACAAGGAGACAAAACATTAGGGCTGATCTAAAGAGGACTTAACGCCAACCAAACATCACTGCAGAATTACCAGATGCTGCACTTAAACAGGCTCAGACCTGACCCTGTACAGACAATTGTTGACCATGTCTCCCCCTTTAAAGGTTACACATAACTGGTTGGTTTTAATGCTCATGAAAGCGTGGGTAGAGCCAGAGAGAGTGTGGGCAGCTGCCTGGGCAGATTCCACCTCTGTTCACACACACCACTCTGCCAGTGCACCTGTTATATCCTTCAGCTCTCACAGCAACACCCCGGTCACACAAACAAACATGGGGCTGGCCATCCCTCATTCCAACCCTGCTATTGCGGGACTACAGCCTCTCCCGAGCAGATGCATGTCAGCCTGTGGGGACTCTGACCAGGCATCAGACAGACAACCAAAACACACACATCCCCATGTTTCATTAGTGAGTGAGCTACATGAAACTGAACCCAGGAGGTTTAACTCATCTATTCCCAATTTTCAAAACATAAAATAAAACTGCAAAGAAGTAATAATGGCCTCCAAAGAATATATGGAATTAATCTGGCATTTCAGGATACGGACACACATTGTCCCCTTGGTCATGAATGCTAAGCTATCTTGCTGTTTAAAGGTAGGCTGAACTCCCTTCTCGTGGTTTAAGGTGGGGTCACTGTCCCTCCAGTTCAAGGAATACATAAGCATGTGCCACTGCAGTCTCTCATGCTGTCCCAGCAGACCTAGGTGCTACGCCTCACTCTGCCATTAAGCTGGAGAGGGTACGTCTAACACAGTGAACTGCAACCCAGTGCACTGAGTCTCAGAGCCTAGGTCAACAGGCTTGGGCAGGCAGGGCTTGCGTTACTGCACTAAAAATATCTGTGCAGTCATGGCACTTAGGGCTCTGAAGCCCAGCCCCCCTTTCTGAAAGCCCATGGGCTTCAGAGCTTAAGCTCCAGCCCGAGTTGTGACATCTGCACAGCTGTTTGTAGCACGAGCTCTGCAAGCCCAAGTCAGCCAACTCAGGTTTGAAGACTCACTGCCCCGAGCTGTCACTCACTGTTTAGAAGTACCCTTACAGTGGCTTTGGGCAAAACACAGCTTCCGTGTGCCTCACTTTCTCCATCTGCTTTCCCCTTTGCACAGGGCTTTGAAAGCTACTGATGAAAGGTTATGTCTACACTGCAATTAGATACCTGTGGCTGGCCCAGGCCAACTGACTCGGGCTCACAGGCCTCAGGCTAAGGGGCTGTTTCATTGCAGTGTAGACATTCCAGCCTGGTCTGCGGCCCAAACTCTGGGACCTTGATGCCTTGCAGGGTCCTAGAGACCAGCCCTTTAGCTCAAGACCCAGGAGCCCAAGTCAGTTGGCACAGGCCAGTCATGGGTGTCTAATTGCAGTGTAGACGTACTGAATGGCACTCTAAATATTGCCAATGTCCTCACTAAAGTTCTGGAGGGGAATGAGAGATCTTCCTCAGAGCAAAACCCTTTTAACTTTAGAAAAAGGGATACGACACGGAACAGGGCCTGGCCTCTTACTCAATCCTTAGTATTTAGTTCAGTTGTCCCAGCAGCTACATTGCTCCTCTCGGTTTTCACCTCATTTTTAAACACAGTTCAAAGGAGTCGGGGGAAGGAAGGATGGGATGAACTGAGTTCAGCCACCACCTGAGAGTAACATAGCAGACAAATACACATGAGCATCTTTCCAGTGATAACTAAACAGAGAGCATGAGACTAAACTAATGGTGACGGAGGCTGGAAATTAGGCGAGAGGCTTGCAAGAGGAAAATGAAAACAGTTTTTCCTAGATAGAGATATTGATCTCTCAGACTAAATTTCAAGGGATATGAGGAAGCTGCAGGGAGAGCTGTACAGAATCCAAGGGATGTGCTGCAAAGGCTCAGATTGTATTCCAGCTAAGGGACCGGGCTGGAAGAGCAGGGACAAACGCTTCAGTTGCTCCCTGCTGGCTGTCACTGGCTCTCAGGCCATAAGGGAAACATTCCAGCTCTGAAGATAGTTGTGCTTCAGCAGTGGGTCTTACAGAAAGGTTGGGTGCCTATATTTTTTCCCTTTTATTTTCTCATGGACAATTACTTTTCTGTACTAGGAAGCACCGATTCTACACTGCCCCCATTGGGCAATACTCCAGCAGAACGACTGCACCCCACCTCAACCTGGTTAAGTTATGGGAACTGTGATGGGGGAAGAGGTGCAATTCAGATCAAATCAGCCCCTTCCTGAGGTTCTTATTTCCTCCCCCTTCATATAAAACTCTTCACTCCTATTGTTATGAATCCCCCTAGCTAGAAGGGGTTGTAGGGAACTCCCTTTGTCTACCTGCTAACACAGGGACATCTGGTGAGGGAAAAATATGCACCTTTAAACTCCATTCTACCAAGAGAACCTACCAGAGGGACATTTTGCTTTAAGATTTGGGGGAGAGAGGGCGAGGTGAACAGATTAGGACAATAACTACCATGGATCCGCTGTCATGTATTCTTCAATATCTACATTTATATCACCCATATCAGCCAGCAGGTGACACGGTTACATGATATGAGGCTTTCCCAGTAGCAAAAAGCACAAAGTACTCTCAGCGTCTTCTGCCTCTGAGAAGGAAGATTAGCATTATTGTTTATTTGTACAGTGCCAAACAGTGTGTTAATTACTCTACAGAAAAGGTCCCTGCCCCAGACTTAAGATGCTTTAAAGAGTAAATATTAATAAATATAATAATAAACCAGACTCCTTGTTGTTTTTATTAATAAATATTTATTTTGAATATCCAAGTGAATTTTTTTCTAAGCCTCTCACCTCATTTCCAAGCTTGATTAAAATTTCTGCTCGTTTCTTTATTTTATGTTAAGATGCCTAGCTAATATGGTAATTCTGCCTCCTAACATAAATGTTCAGGTTTTTTAAAAAACATGACTGAGTTCACCGAATATTGATTGTGGCTGATATAAACTGAAACACCTTTCTCACCTGTAGTTAGGTAACGTTGCCTTTGTAGTAAAGACATTTTAAGCCTCCATCTGACTTCGTTTCCCTGTAGCTAAGAACTCCATTCTGCCTCCCCAGCCCTAATCAAGCATTTATTTTCATGCCTAATACTTCAGCCAATGTGATTTTCACTTCTGACAGTAAATAAGATGTCAGGGATGTAGCAGTCTCTCATCCAAATTCAAGACAGCGGAAGTTAAAGGCAAGGAACACTATCTTCCCCTTGGTATAAGCATGATTAAAAAATGGAAAGGCACCAGGTGCAGATAAAATCCCAACAGAGGTTCTTAAGGCAGACATGAAAAGAACAATAGACATTTTGATGATCATCTTACAAAAGATATGAGAGGGAAGAAGAAATGCTAAAGGATTTGGAAAAGGGTCATAACACGAAATGAAAGGAGACAGCGGTCAGTTCAAAAACTAAGGGACATTCAATTGCTGTCTATCCCAAATAAGGTTTTTACATGCATCATTCTAGATAGAATAAAGAATGCAGTAGGTTTAAGGTTATGACAAGAACAAGTAGGGTTCAGACAGGAGAAGTCATGTATAGATCAAATAACTCTACGTATCATCACAGAACTGTTGATGGAATGGCAACCACAAATTTACATGAATTTTATAGGTTTCCAAAAAACTTTTGATACAGTGAATAAAATAGTTTAGAACAGAGATTTGTGAACATCATTCAGAGCATCTATGAAAATATAACATGCCAAGTAATCTACAACAGTGAAGCGACTAAGCCGTTCCAGGTTACTAAATGATGTCCAACAAGGATATGTTATGTCACAGACAATCATTTTACTGATAGCAGACCTGGTAATAAGAAAGACCACAGAACAACCAAGTTGCATACAATGGACTTTCACACAGAAGTTAAAAGACCTTAACTTAGCGGATGACATCAACTTGCTATCCTATACCCACAGAGACATGCAAGCCAAAATAAATATATCCAGGCCTACGCACAATTAGTAGGGTTGAAAATCAAGACCAACTGAGAAACTAAAACTATGAGAATTAGCACACAACAAGAAACACCAATAACACTTTCTAGAACTGACACCTAAGAGGTCAGATATTTCCCATCTTGGCAGCATTGTAAGTACAACAGGAGATACAGACGAAGACATTAAATCCAGAATAGTGAAAGCCAGACATGCCTGCCTAACTCTAAAGCCGATCTGGAGAAACAAAATTTGTCCTCCAAACTGACCTTTGAATATTTAACACCATTGTAAACGTCAGTCTTACTATATGAAATGCCGAGACTTATTAAGACCTTACTACCCAGACTCCATGTTTTCATAAACAACCGCCTTAGAGAAATTCTCAATATCAGATGGTCAGGGAGGAGGGGGGGGGGGAAATCACAAAAAAAGGAACTCTGGAGGAAAACAAAACAGATCAGACTAGAAATTATAGAACAAAAATGAAGAAGGCTAGAACATACATGGAAGAAAGACTCAAACAACATAATTATGCAGGCACTGGACTAGAATCCCCAGATCAAGAGGTGATGAGGTAGATGGAAGCATACAACAGAAGTGGAACTGAATGCTACCAAATGACAACAAGAAGCTAAGACAGCAGCAAGAAACTGTCAAATATGGGAGGCAATGTTGAAGGTCCTATGTTCTGCATGGAAGAGAGAGAGAGAGAGAAGTAAACTAAGGCATAAGCAGGTGCAGCTCCCTAGCTGTTCTGGAGAGAGTCTATACGGATTTCATTTCATGCAAGCATTCCCTTCCTGGGGTTTGCCTTTATTTATAAACTTGGTTGTTCGTAAGGCTTCCCTATAGACTCCTCTGTCTCAAATCCTAGGTTCCTCTATTCTATAACCACTCCCATCTCACTTACATTCAGGATGGCATTAACAAGCCAAACCTACCACAATAAATCAGGAGAAGTCAGTCAGCCATTCCCTAAAGGTTTTCAGCACCTGCTAACAGATTGGGTCAGCTGCTACCCCAGCTGCCCTGATTACACCTGGCATTTGTGACTTTGTAGATGCTAGTGACTAAGCATTACGCAAATACAAATTCTGTCCACTCTGGATACTGTGGTTAAGTAATCTGAAGTGGTCTTGGCTGCTGTTTACATGGATTTGGTGCTTAAATAACAGGTGGTATTTTGATTGTTAACTACTTCATGATTAATTCTGGTCTCTTTGGGAAATCTTGATGCAAACATTGTGCAACTATTGTTTGACTTAGGGATTATTCCATTCTGCTCAAGGAATGGAAATTTTTCTTGCTCTAGCCTACATTTGGAACATGTGTGGAGTGGGAAGACGACAGCAAGCTAGCTGACTGCTCACATTCACGTGGCATTGCACTCTTCAAGGAGGGAGGATGGGGACGAGGCAGATTTTTATTGGTTATGCTCCTGTTCTCATCATTAACGGAATTGCCTAGTGGCTGCTTTGCAGACTTACTGGCAGCCTCCAGGCAAGTAGTGCATATCCTCCGATTCGTCAAAGCCTTTTCAGAAGGTCTCTACTAATCCAACCCAACCTCTTCAGCCATGCACATTCTCCTCCCCTGGACTTGCGCCACAGGCAGTCTTGACAGATCAAAGAAAATGCACAAAAGTTTAATTAGAGTCTGGGAAAATATTAGCATTTCCTTTTACCTTCCCATCATTGCTAATCACTGGGAGATTTGTGTGTACTGAAAATATAGCAGCCGTGTGCTGGCATCTCAGGCGCCTTTAAACACAGGCCCACGTGCAGCAGTTGTACCCATGGATTGTTTCCAACACTGCTGTTGAGGTGCATCCAGCCTTCCAATGTTTGTAAAATACCACTTAGGCATGCTACACGAAATAAATAATAAATAAATAATAATAATAATCTGGTAATGTTTCTCCACAGCATACCAAAAAAAAAACAACCCAACAACAACAACAAACAACAACAACACACACCCCACCACCAAGCAACACTGCAGTTAACACAGTCAGATCCAAGCCTTTGAAACAAGAAAGGAAACAATTCCAGGGACTGATCCTGCACCACTGAATCAATACGAGTTTTGTCAAGGGCTTCAGAAGGAGAAGAATCAGACCCTAAGAGGGTACAAGACAAGGAACAATCTGCAACAAGTTGGAATACACTGAAATGGGATCTAGGTAAGATGGAAAGAATTTACCATGCAACATGGTTCTGAACAGAAGAGTGAAACAATTACAGTAAGTCACCTGCTGCGGAATAAAGCTGTTGTAGCTACTTAGCTGGGAGAATTATTTTGAGCAACACTGGAGGTTTAGTGGAATGGCAATGCTTCCCTTTAGTCGCCTGTAGCCCTCTCACTTGAGTCTACAGGAAAACATACTGCTGGTGACAAGTTCCAACTGCTCCACACAGTTAGCTTTCTTCCACGCAGCAGAACCCAGACAAGACGGATGTTTGCAGTCATACATCCAGCAGCTGGCTACTAGACAGCCACTGTCATCAGGGATTTCCCTCCTTCACTATAAAAGCATCTCTGTAATTCAACCTCTATAGAAAGTGGCAGAACCTACCTCCTCCTCTCCCTCAAATTCTGCTTTGGCCAAAAAGATTCCTCCTTGAGTTTGTGGCAAAGACGTCCCCCATAAAATGAATAGTACAAAGAATCAAATCCAGTTCAGAGCTCTGACACTGCATCAATTTAGTGCTCTTATGAAACTCCATTTGTCCTACTTCACAAGACCAACACTCGAAAATCCAGGCAAAAGCAAACAGTTAAGCAGGAGGATCCTTCCCTGAATTGGCACCAGCTAAGAGCATCTTGCATCACTTGACCCCTTTAGAACAATAAGTCGGCTGTCACTGACGGGCACTGGAGGGGGCCATGCCTAGATCTTAACAACCGAACAAAAAAAAGACTGTTGTAACTGGAGGTCTCAGCATGGAAGATAGAAGCAAAGTATGAGCCAGGTTCGAGATGGAGGGGAAGTGAGATGAATTCTAGAGGACTCATACCCATCAAAAAACAATACAGAAAGAACTGAACAGAGTTACAGTTTTGACTAACAACATAGCATTGCAGAAGAGATCACGTCAGGAAATCCACCCTGGTAGTTTACATCTTAGACTTAAAGGGAAGCTTGTCAAGGTTTCAGACCCAGAAGTATACAGTAGTACTTATTTGGTGTACACAGCACCTTTAAATCGGGGATCTCCAAAATCTTTAAAAATCTCAGTGAATTAACTACCTCCCAGAGTTGCAAATGGGCAAACTGAGGTAGACAGGTGAAGTGACCTGCCTATGGCCACACAGCAATTTAGTGGCGGAAAAAGGAATAGACCCCAGGACTCCTGATGCCCAGTATCCTTCTCCAATGTCTAGTTTGAAATGTCACTCTTTCCTGTTGTATTTAACACCTTGACTTTAAATGAAAAAAAAAAAAATCCTATAAGCAGCATTTTTTTTATTTTTAAAAAAACAAAACAAAACACACAGCAGATAAATAATTCTAAGAACAAATCTGTTTGGATGCACATCATGCTACTGTGCAGCTTTAGAACTATATTATCGTAAGTCACGATGTTAAAATATTTTTCTAATTCCTAATCACTTCGAAGGAAGTAACGATACATCAAGGGAACTTGAGCACTTAGTGATAAGAAATCATTTCTTAAAGCAAGACAACTTCCGGACCACAAAAACCTCAACTGTCTCTTCCTTCAGATGTTGAAAGAAAAAGGACTGTTTGTAACTGAGGGATGAGTTCTGGTGGGTCTTCTACTGCATTCTGCAATCCGTCATTATGAATTAACACAGATGTGACAAAATTAATTTTTTTGTTTCAACTAGGCAAGCTCCCTTTGTTTGCTTGTTTCTGAACCAATTCACCCAGGGGTGCTCAACCCCACACTCCACCGCCATCTGACCTCTTCCCCCAAAACTCCCACCCCCCTCTTCCTGCCCCCACTCCACCCCTTCCCACCCAGTTCCACCCCCTTCCTCAAGCATGCCCCATCCTTGCTCCTCCCCCTCCTTCCCAGTGCCTCCTGCACGCTGTAGAACAGCTGATCATGGCAAGCAGGAGGTGCACTAGGGAGAGAGAGGAGTTGATCAGTGGGGCCGCCAGCAGGGGAAGGCGCTTGGGGGGGAGCTTGGCTGCCAGGACAATATCTTTATGCTAGCAGACAAGAGTCAACAGTCCGAAGATGAATAACTTTCAATACAGGAGGTTGGCTTGAGACTGAAGAAGTTTATTGTGGAGATTTCCTTTCCGGTAGCAGAGAATTTTCTGTATGGCTGTGAGCCCCAAAACAACTTACAAAACCTCTGGGAAAGGCAATGGGAATGAGGGAAAAATCTTTTATTGGACCAACTTCTGTTGGTGAAAGAGACAAGGTTTTGTGCTACACAGAGCTCTTCTTCAGGTCTGGAAAGGTATTCAGGCCAGGTCTACACTATAAAGTTAGGTTCCCTGAATGATCTATTAAGCTGACCTTAAATGAACAACCTATTAATTCTTCCATCGACCTCACTACTGCCTGTCAGGGAGGTGGATTAACTGTCATGAGTCTAGAGAGTATCTATACTGAAACATTGCTGCAGCAGCATTTCTAGTGGAAACATAAGGCTAGTCTACACTGAAAATTTACATCAGCATAGTTGTGTCTCTCAGGTGTGTGAAAAATCCACATCCCTGACCGACGCAGTTAAGCCAACTTACCCCCCGGCATAGACAACACTAGGTCAATGGAAGAATTCTTCTATCAGCTTAGCTATTGCCTCTCAGGCCATTTCTACATTACAAATTTTGGTCATCGCAAGTTTAAGTCAGCATTAAGCTGCCATAATTAGTATATCGCTTGTGTGTATGCATACTTGTCTCCTTGTGCTGGCGCTGAGCATACTCACCAAAAGTGCTTGCATCGATGCACAATGCAGTGCACTTTTGGGAAGTTTTGACAATGCTTAGTGGGTCCAAAATGAGTCATGCAGGGGTGACTGGGAACAAAAGGTCAGCTTCCCAGTGTGTCACTGTCTCCATCCCATAATGTCATCTATATCCCAAATTTTTCACACCTTTTTTAAAAATCCCATGAACCCGTATGTCCCTCCTTGCTATTCGCCATCTCTGATAGAAGCAGGCAGAGCTGTGCAGGCTCCATTATTGTCATGAGCATTACAAGCATAGGACCATTGACCCTCCAGTATTTGTAGAGCTCCAAGAATAACCAAATCAGCAGGGAACATGATGATTTCTTGGAGGGCAGATTGGTGTGGGACATAGTGAGAACCAATTCAATGTTGCAGCTGCAGACGGTGGAGCACCACTTCTGGGACTGAGAAATAAGCACTGACTGGTGGCATTGCATCATAATGCAAGCTTGGGATGACAAGCTGCAGAACTTTTGGACGCACAAGGCCACCTTTCTGGATCCGTGTACTGAGTTCACCCCGATGTCCAGCACAAAAACACCAAAATGAGAACTACACTGACAATGAAGAAGTAAGTGGTAATTGCACTGTGGAAACCTGCAATGCTAGATTGCTACCAGCTAGTGGGAAATGGGGGCCATGGATCAACGTTCAGCTCCCCCTCTGTATCCAGCATGGGTCAGGGAAGCTAATGATCCAACCAGTGGACCAAATCCTGGTCACGTGCCACCTGAGACATGTTGCACATACACTAAGAAGTAGAAATCAGTTTGGAGTTGAAAACTCCACTGTCAAGGCTGTTGTCATGCAAGTGTGCAGGGCCTGCTATGCAGGACTGTGACTCTCAGCAATGTGCAGGACACAGGGGATGGATTTGCAGCAGTGGGGTTCCCAACTGCGAAGTAACAGATGGCACATTTATCCCCCTTTTGGCAGCAGACCCCCTTGCCACAGACATCATCAGAAAGGGCTACTTTTCTATGGTTGTGGATCAACGTGGACGCTTTACCGACATCACTCTGGGCTGGTCAGGGAAGAGGCATGACGCTCGCATCTTTACGAACACAGGACTTTTCAGAAAGCTCCAAGCAGGGTCTTTTATTCCTTGACTGGTGGATCACCAGTGGCAATGCTGAAATGCCACAGTGATCCTTGGGGCCTCAGCCTATGCCTTGCTGCCCCAGCTCAGGAGGCCGTTCGCCAGCCACCTGAGCAGCAGCAAGGAAAGATTCAACTACCAGCTCAGCAAGTGTAGACTGATAGTTGAACATGCTTTTGGTAGATCAAAAGGATGCTGGCATTGTTCACTCACAAGATTGGATCTCAGTGGGAAAAAAATATCCTAATGGTTATAGCTGCCTGCTGTGACCTGCGTAATATCTGCGTAGCAGTGGGGGGAAAGTTGCTGCTGGGATAGAAATGGAGCGGATGTCTGCTGAGTTTGAAGAGCCAGACACAAAGTATACGGCTCAAGGAGGTGCTGAAGGAGCACTTTAATTGTGAGCTACAGTAATGCATTGTGGTATAACGTGCTCTGCCTAGCCCTGCTGTTTCAGGGCCCGTTAGGAATTGTGTGGTGGTTGGTGTACATATATTAATATAATACTGTCAATGCGCCTATTAATTCTGCAGCAATTGCTGTACGTTTATGATTACTACACTGTGTGTGTTTGTCACTGATCCTAGGAGTTGTGTGACACTGTAAAGTAACAAGTATGTGGGTGCTTTCAGAACTGCTAGGCACCCTCCAGTATATAACATGAACTAATAATGACAAATTATGTTTCAAATAATAGAATTTTATTCAGTAACAAACCAGTGAAAAGAAAAATCTGTGCAATTTAAAAGCAAATCTATTAATTTTAGGTTTTTAATGTACCAGAATTTATCAAAAGGCAAGAACATTCATATGCATTTTAGCTACACATACAGCTGCAATGGCTTTCACAGGTCAGTGTATGCGAAGCTGTAGCTGTCCTTAATGTCCCACGGGTGGAGTGGTAGGGGTAGGGATGTGGCCCCTGACACCACATGGAATCCTGAAGGGGACATAGGGAGGTGCCGCAATAGAGTTCTTCATGGACTACAAAGGGAGGCAAGCCTGGACTTGTTAAATCTGTACATTCACAAGAGTCTGCAGAATTTGTATTTGCAGCTAGAGAAGCCCCATTTTGTCCTGGTGCTTTTCGTCTCCACTCCTTCCTTCGCCAGGATGTCTACAACATTCACCCTTGAGACCCCGTACTCACGGTCTGATGCAGCAGTGGCTTGCAGGATCCCCTTGAACATGTCACCCCAAGTCCTCTTCTTTCTCCTCTATCTGGCTCAGACACTCTGCAGCTGTGGAAGGGGGAACCCCTCCAGGCTGCAACGGCAACAGCTGCAGATACAATACACAGGAGGCACTATTGTTGTTGGTACAGTCACAATGGCAAGCGAAACTTAAGATTCTGACCTGCCTTCCTTTGCCCCCCTAACTTTTTAAACAAGATGTGCTTATTGACACTTCTGCTTCCGAGTCCTTGTGCCTGGCGCCACTCGCAGCACCAGCAATGGTGAGTATGACCCACGGGGGGGCAGAGGGAAATGAGGAGGGAATAGCTCGGTTGCATGAAACTATGAATATAGGTCAATGGCACTGAATACTGGCACTATTTTCCACAGGGAGTGGTGATTTTAGCCACTCTCTCACTCCTGAGGGTAACAAAGGCAGAGAGAGCACAGCTGCTGCCGGCGTCCCGAAGATACCCGTGCCCATATTCTGCCTGCCTAAGTAAAGTGTCCTACGGCTGAGGAAGAAATAAGGCTGCCGTCACTAGAAACCTTCAAGTGAGGACTGTAGAGTACCTCCATGAAAGTCTCATTGAGATCTCTCAGGAGGATTCAAGGGACATCTCTGTGTATGTAAACAAACTGCTCCACATGCCCTTCCCCACCTGAATCTACGGAGGAATGAAAAGCAGATCACTACCACCTCTTGTCCACTTCCAGTATGAGTAAACTAATGCAAAGTGGATAGCTGTGTCTTGTTAAGTTGTCATCACTGTAATGGGAAATATATTTACACTTACCCAAGGATCCTTCCCTGCATTGGGTTCATCAGTGCTCCACTGTCAGGACTGATTTGTCTGTGGTGGGGTCTCAAACAGCTCCTGGCAAGGGGCTAAGCTGGACCCCTCAGTCACATGTCCCCTCCATCCTTCTCCTCGTTCTCTCTTTTCAGGCCAAGGCCTGTGGCTTGGGATCCTCGGAAGCTCCATGGTGATATGCAGGGTGGTTGTGGGGTCACCGTCAATTACGGTATGCAGCTCTTTGTAAATGCAACAGGTCTGCTGCTCAGCACTGGATCGACTGTTGGCCTCCCTTCACTTCACCTGGCCCTGCTGCTGGTCCCTGTCCTACCTCTTCTCTTTCATCCCCCATGAAATCTATTCTTGGATATCGATGTTTCTACAGCCGGTCCATAGCTGTGCTTGCACAGCCTCTTCTTCCCACAGGCCCAGGAGATCCAATATCTCCCATCTACTCCAAGCCACAGCACATCTGGAGCATGTAGCCAGCATGGTCAGCTGGGCACTTGTGCATGTGACGTTATTGATATAAACTGGGACCATATAGAACATGGGTTGCAACCAAGGTCCTGTAGTGGCACCAAATCCTATGTAAAGGGGGTCATATAAGGTGTCTAAGACCAGGTTACGGG
>NC_133783.1:25299901-25435430 GCF_003597395.2 Chelonoidis abingdonii
TTTTGTCTGGCTGGTTTGGTTTGCCTTAGAGGTGGAAAAACCCCAGCCTTGGGCTGTAACTGCCCTGTTTGAGCAATTGGTCCTGATCTGGCACTCTCAGTTGGGTCCCGCCAGAACCGCATTGTCACAGTGCACAGCAATGGAGAGCTGCTAGGTTTGCTCACCAAGCTGGGTAATCAGGAAAAGGCATTTCAAAAATCTCTGGTGCTTTAGAGAGTAGGGGAGCCTTCTGGTCTCTGTGATCCCTGAGCAATGGAGTTCACAACTGGGACCAGAGCGGTCAGTGTCTAGCATTGTGGGCCAGCTGCTGGAGCACTGTTAAGGTTGACATAAGCAACACCATGTTTACACTCACAGTACATCAACCATGGCTCAGTGCAGCTCAACTCTCAGGGAAGTTGGTATAACAGGATGCTTACATCAATGGAAGACAAATGAAAGTGCAGACACAGACAACTATGTTGACGCAAAGTGGCTTACGTCCACCTAACTTTGTAGTGTAGACCAGGACTCAGGGAGGTGGATTACCTATGGCGAAGGGCGAACCCCTCCCACTGGCACATAGGGTCTACACTACGCCAACAGAGCATTTCAAGTGTAGACAAGCCCTTAGCCTCATGAGCATCGTAGCTAAATACAAGATGGAACAGATTTTTTAGCATAAGCAGTTAACACATATTTTAAGAGACCATTCAAGGTGAAGTGGCCTTTTAATACCTCTATAGTCATAGACAAAAAAGGGGAGTTAATGGGTTACAGACTATTGTAATAAGGCATAAATCTGGTGTCTGTATTACAACCATAATTTTTAGTGTCTAGGCTTGTCTTTTGAAAGTCTGCTTTGTGGAATTCTGGACTCAGGCTGGAATCCGAGCTCTGCGACCCTCCCACACAGAGTCCAGAAGTCTACACAGCAATGAAAAAGCCCTGCATCCCAAGTCAGCTGACCTGGGCTATAAGACTCAGTGTTGTGGGTGTTTTATCTCAGTGCAGATGTACCCTCTGAGTACTTCCCTCAGACCTGAAGAAGAGCTGTAAGTAGCTTGAAAGCTTGTCTCTTTCACCATCAGAAGTTGATCCAATAAAAAGACATTACCTCACCCAGCTTTCCTCTCTAATATCCTTGGACCAACCTAGCAAAACCTCTGGAAGGCAGCTGAAAGCAGCAAGCCCTCTCTTCATATCAATCAGACTGGAAGAAACCAAAACCACTTAAATCTATGCACATAGACACTAGGAGCATCTACAGAAAAGGTCCCCCTGGGGAAATATGATGCCCTTACACAGATGCTGACACTTCACAGAAAACTTTGGGAAAATGTCCTATTTAGAGACTATTTTACTTTCTGTAGCAGTTTTTCCCCCTATTCTTCTCTCTTGCTCCTTATTACTAAAGGTAGTTGCATACAAATAAAATTATTTCTGAGAAATCTTGGTTCCTGGTGATTATTCTTTGACTGAAATAATCTTCTGGAACTTCAACAGCAACAACTAGTGATCTCACCCCAGGCCTAGCAGTGCAGTTTGATATGCATGTGTGCCCTCAATGTTCGAAGCCATAAGAAACCTAATATCCTATCACATCTATATGGAAACAAACTAACTTGAAAAAAACTGATTAAGAAATTGAGATACACACAATTTTAGGGGGGAGTGTATATATGTGCACACGCGCACACTCACTGTATGAATACCTTGATTTTATTGATGCTTTCTGAACAAGTCAGTTCTGGGAAGAGTCCAAGGATGCTAAACTCCAAGCCAAGTTTGTTTGAGAAAGTATTGGGCAACTGAAAAAATAAAAATGGGGGCTATAGTAGAAGTAGAATTTGAGCCTTCACTGTCTTGGCCTCTACCACTCCCACATTAACATAATGAGAAAAATTTTACATCAAAAAGACTTCAAAATTTGTAGCAGCCCTCAGCTGGTTTTAAAAGTTCAAGGACTTCAGCAGGAGAAAAGCATTTAGCCAGAATTGTTTTCTGCAAAATTTTGTTTCATTCAGATTCAGCGGAGGTTTTCAAACAGCAAACACAACTCATTGGACTACAATTATCCAACATGCCCAGACAACTTTGCCATCTTCACTGCAAATATGCATGTTCTGGGTGCAGGGTCCCCCTGACCCCGAGGAATACTGAATGCCCTATACTTGCATGGGTACGGGAAGGGTGCTACTGTTTTAAATCAAGATTGAAATAGAGCAGATCTTTGATGTTTTTCCAAAACAGGAATTAATTCAGGGAATTCCTATGCCCTGGATTATGAGGGGATCAAAATAGATCATCACAATGGTCCCTTCCGGTCTTATAAATGTCTCCCCATTCCGGCCCTAGAAATCGTGGTATTTCACTGCAAACCTACCAAGGAGTATTTTTTTTAAAGCAACCACAGCAGCGAACAATGAATTGCCTGAAAAAAAAAAAAAAAAAAGATTTTGAAACGTTCTTTAAAACCACATTGAATGCACAGTGAAAATCAAGGAAGAAATATAAATTATTTCAGTGCTGCTCACCACCACACAAGTGCTATGTATGCACAGAACATACAAAACTCTACCGGGAGGGAGAAGAGGTTATAATAAGGGAAGATGCAGTACTTTCTAGTCACTATCAAGGCCATGCATCTTGACAGTGGCATCTTGCGTGGCCACGAAAACTCTGGAGAAAACCACCATAATAGGGAAGTGTTTATGTTATCTGTGCTGAGAGGGGATAGCCAAGAAACAGCTCCCAAGACAGGCATAAGCTTCTGTTGTAGGTCATCAACAAGAAAAAAGGTTAGGCAGAGGTAAGAGAGGAGAGAAAATAGGTTCCCCCCTCCCCCATTATAGACTCAGTTTTGTTATCTATAAACATTCTGAACTTGACTGCGGATCTTGCCATTTTCTAGGGTCTTTCTTCTTCTTCTATAACTAATACATACACACTAGAATTGGACTGCAAACCCTGCATCTGGACACTTCCAGACTCTGAAAAGGTTTTAATCCAGCCTCTGATTTTACATCTGGACCCTCCCTCCCTCTCTGCAGTGTTCTGAATCAAAACCAAAGATTCAGACACTCGAACTCGGGGACAGTTTGGATCAGGAATGCAACTGTAGCTGGGGCCCATATCTAAGGTCTGGTCTACACTACGCGTTTAAATCGATTTAAAGAGCATTAAATCGATTTAATGCTGTACCCGTCCACACTACAACGCCCTTTATATCGATATAAAGGGCTCTTTAAATCGATTTCTGTACTCCTCCCCGACGAGAGGAGTAGCGCAAATCGTATAACAATCAGATACGTAGTGTGGACAATATCGACGTATTGGCCTCCGGGCGGTACCCACAGGCACCACTGACCACGCTGAACTGCATCTGAAACTCGGAGCAGCGGCAAGGTAACCAGGAAAAAGCCCCGCAACTTGAATACAATCCATGTTGGCCCAGCAATGGACTCTGATCACCACGGGCGATCGCAGTCCAAATTCCAAAAAGGCTCCAGGCAGGACCGGAGTACGGAAATACGGAGTCCGATCGCTGATGGAGACAAATCTTGGTCTATCAAAGCTCCGTTACAGAGACACACAACAACACTACACGCGTTCTGACAGAGACAAATGCTCACAGACACACACGCGCGATACAGCGAACGGAAGCCAGAGACCTCAATGGACGCTCATGGATGGAGGGTACTGAGGACTCCAGCTATCCAACAGCCAAACAGTTCGAAAAGTTTACATTCTTGGGCAGCTACAACAATGTCGTAGTCAAACATAGTGATACAGAGGTGGATCATGAAAGTTACCTACAATTCTTCACCCCACCACCACGTGAAGAAACGAAGAGAAATCATTCGTGAACTACTTTAAAATGTCAACCAAATCTGATACGAAATGCTGCTGGGTAGACCGATGTGCAGCATAGAAGAGCAGATACACGCTCTCTCCCTCCCTGTGTGAACGCGTGCATAGACTAATACCGTCCTCTCGAATATCTATTACATGTTAACATGAAGGCAACATCTGGTACTCCAGTAGATAGGAAGAAACGCAATAACACGCTTCACATAGCAACCGGGGGCTCAGCCCTCCCCTCCTGTGTAAGAAAAGATCTACTCGCTCGCGACGTCATGCAGCAGCATGCGTGCCTCCTCCCCCACCATTCCCACGCTTAAATGTCCTGCCTGACATCATCCCACGGGAGGCTGCGCTCCCTCATTCTGTATGTCACTAATCAGTGTTATCCTAAGCATTCTTTACTACTTCATACACAAATGAAGGAACTGCCACGGTAAGCCCAGGTAATGGGGAGAGGGAACAACGGGTGGGTTGGTTGCAGGGAACCCCCTAATGACGAACGAGCACTGCGCTGAACACTGGTCTAAACTGCCACTATTCATAGAGGCTTTAGACAACCATAAGGGACCGGGAGTAATCCCAATTTTGCTTTGTGGCCGCGGCGACAATTGTCGCCAGGGCACTCATGAGCAGCAGCGGACAGTACAGAGGGAAGATAACCGTCATCATTGCCAGTTTACTCCGGCAGTAGACGGTACAGAACGACCAGTAACCATCTCTGCTATCATGCAAAAGCAAGTGAATGCTGCTGCGTAGCGCTGAGTACGCTCTTCTCCGCGACATCCAGTACAACATACGGTGCCAGGAAAAAAAAAAAAGCTGAACGGCTCCACGGTTGCCGTGCTTTGGCGTCTGCCAGGCAATCCAGGAAAAAAAGGCACGAAAGGATTGTCACTCTGATTTCGAGAAGAATGACTGACGACATTTACCCCAGACACCCGCGACAATAATGATTCACACAATATCCAAGGGCGGGAAGACGCGGGAACTATGGGATACCTACAAGAAGAGCTACCCCACAATGCAACGCTGTCAGAAATCAACATTAGCCTCGGACCATGGACGCACAACCGCCGAATTACTGTCCTAGGGGCCGCATGAAATCGAATTTATAATATCAGTTTTATAAAACCGATTTTAGCTAATTCGATATTATCCCGTAGTGTAGACGTGGCCTAATATTACAGTATAAGCAGAGTCAGGTTGAGCTCTACCCTGACATCTGGTGGTGAATTATGGGAAGTGTGGAAAGAATTTCAGAAAGTGTGAATTCTCAGATATTTGCATGGACACGCCCAGCATAGCCCAATGCAGCCTGGGATGGCTATTTTGACAGCTCTGGGCTCCCCAATTTCTTTGTTATTGGGGCAGGATAAATAAAGTGTTGCCAACTGATTATGTGAATGAGGAACTAGGAGACTGCTTTATGACAGAGTGTCTCAATATAACTGAAGTGACACTTGCTAAACAAGGGACATGAGTTCCAATACCCAGTGAATTGAGAGAGGTTGGGGACTGGTGTGTGTACCTGTTGGTATGGGCCCTTTTGAGGGCCTGGAACACCAATTGCACATCTTCCTCTCTCCACTATTAAAGAGTGGAGCTAAATTTGATTTCATTAGGAGTTCATCTAGAGACTGCTGAATTGAATTCATGTTGGACCAATGGTGCACCAGCACCAGAATTCCCCTACTAAGGGCTTGGCTACATTAGAAATTTCAAAGCGCTGCCGCGGCAGCGCTGTGAAGTGTGAGTGTAGTCAGAGCCGCAGCACTGGGAGAGAGGTCTCCCAGCACTGCTTGTAAACTACATCCCTTACCGGTGTAGAGTGCAGCGCTGGGAGCTGCGCTCCCAGCGCTGCCGCCCTGATTACACTGACACTTTACAGCGCTGCATCTTGCAGCGCTCAGGGGGGTGTTTTTTCACATCCCTGAGCGCGAAAGTTGCAGCGCTGTAAAGTGCCAATGTAGCCAAGCCCTCAGAGCTGAAATCACTGAAAGAGCTGAGCTGAGAATCACTGAGTGCTGTGTTAACTAGTGGGTGAGCCTGAAGACCTATTGTTAAGCAACTGGCAGAACGGAGCAGTTTGTGATGTGTTGGAGCAGCCCATGGAACAGTGAGTGGAGTGAAGCAGTTTGCAGGGACAGCTGGTGGAGCTGGTTGTGGTGAAGACTGCAGCAGAACTCCATGGAGAGGCAGAGCAGTTGGCTCTGGCCCATGTTAGGTGCCCCTTAACACCCTGTGTGGACTCCCCCCCCCCCCATTTCCACCCAGGTTGGGGGGTAAAACTCTGCAGATAAACTCTTGAATTCTGGGGTGGCCATAACCACAGACTTTTGGGTTGTTGGACTTTGGGGTGATTGGACTAAAGACCCTAAGGGGGAAAGGATATTGCCAAACATACCTGGGTGTGGGTTTTTTGTTTGTTTACAGTTTGTGTTATAATCCGGTTTGTGGTGTTTCTCCAATGGGATGCTGCATTGTTTCCTTCCTTTATTAAAAGGATTTTGCTACACTCAGACTCTGTGCTTGCGAGAGGGGAAGTATTGCCTCCTAGAGGTGCCCGGGGGGGTGTGAGGTGTGGTGTGTAAGTGTCCCAGGTCACTGGGTGGGGGCTCGAGCCGGTTATGCATTGTGTTATTGAAATGGAACCCCTGGATACTGAACCCAGCCCTTGTTGCTGCCAACTCAGAGGGGCAGAAGGGTTACTATAGGAAACAGATGCTCTCCATGTACCATTCCCCCCACAATTATGCTCCAACAGTGACATCAAGAGTACTATAATATTCTGATTTAATAACAAGATTCCTGTCAATGAAACACTGGAATTGCCATAATAGATCAGGCCAGCAGTCCATCTAGTCCAGTATCCTGATCCCAGCACCATTAAGGCCATGGGGAACGTAATGACTGCTCCACCCAAACACCTCGTCTTCCTAAACACCTTGTCTTCCCTAGGACATTTGCCCCGGCTGACCGTAGTTGTCAGGAAAGGCTACAACTTCAAAGAAGGGTCAAACCATGTTCTGCAGTTTCTGAAAGTACAGCTGATATTTGCTCTAACCTTTCAGAGCACATGGGGCAACATGACAAGCCCAAAGGAGCTCCTCTGCCTCCTTGCTCTCTGGCTCACACCCATTCTAACCAGGAGCATTCAATTTCCCTCCCAACTGGGTTTATTAATAAAATCATTTTTGATACAGTTTTCAGAGCAGTGTTGAAGAGTGGCAATAGGGGGCACATGAGAACTCAGCATGCTTTACAAGTCTCCCACAAGAGCTGAGATTTCTTATTTTTTGGTGAACAATTATTTGTAAAGTATCAGAGGGGTAGCCGTGTTAGTCTGGATCTGTAAAAAGCAACAATGAGTCCTGTGGCACCTTAAAGACTAACAGATATATTGGAGCATAAGCTTTCGTGGGTGAATACCCATTTTGTCAGACACATGTAATGTATTTTTAATTATTTGTAAGCTACCATAACAGAAACCAAAGTCATTTACACCAGAGTAACAGAGCAGAGCAAGTCTTAATCTCTTTTAGCTTAATTATAAAGCCACTCTGAAAACAGTTTTGTTCCTAGACTTGCTGCCCCAAACACAGCAAACCTAAGATTGGCAGGACTCCTGCACTTGGGACAAGAACTGATTGTGAAAGATTTTAATTTCAACAAAAAGGAAGACAAAAAACATTCAACACAAAAATGTTCAGTTTTTCAGACCAGCTCTACCTACAACACCTACACAATGAGGAGACCAGAATGCACATGCATCTTGCCCTCCCTCTCCCAGTTTGCTACAAGCCTCATTGTGAGAGCAGACCAAGCATAGTGAGAGGCCTCAGAGCTGTCCCACACTCCAAACACTGCAATGAGCTCTTTAACACACACACCCATCCCCAAAGAAGTGGGAGCAACCAGCCACTCACTACTCAAGTAACAACAAGTAGCCAATGCGTAGAGCCCTGCGCAGATACAAAATGTGTACCCGCATTCAATCCGCAAACACAGTCTGTGGCTATCTGCAGATTTGTGGGGCTCTACCAATGCGTGCAGATACAATAGAGGAGTTCTTAGTCAGGACAGAGATTTTGATTTCAAATTTCCAAGGGAGTAGAGAGGAAATATTTTAAAAGCCATGAAAACGTCTCTCTTCTGTCTTCTCAGAATTTGTCTATACTGCAATTAAAAACCCGCGGCTGGCCCATCCCAGCTGACTCAGGCCTGTGGGGCTCAGGCTAAAGGGCTGTTTTACTGCAGTGCAGACACTCGGGGCTCAGGCTACATCCTGGTCTCTAGGACCTTGCAAGGTGGGAGAGCCCCAGAGCTCAGGCTGCAGCCTGACCCCAAATATCTACACCACAATTAAACAGCCCATTAGCCTGAGCACAGGGAGCCCACCTCAACTGGTGTGGACCAGACTTGGGAATCTAATTGCAGTGTAGACATACCCTGAATGTATTCATTACCTTTGACATTTACAAGAAAAAAAACTTGCAAAAGAAAGGATTTAAGAGCCATTTGAAACTACCATACTGCGTCCTGAATTTATGCGAAATTCATTTAGGGCTGGGGTTGAAAATGGAAGCAGGCCCTGCAGTTTTACGCTGAACTTTTTTGACACACACATCATTCATCAAAGCTCAAAGTAAAACTTTTTGCAATCTCTGGACAGGCACAGATTTTTAAATTTGGAATGTTGAGGCATCATTTTGGTTTCAAAGCAAGAGAGCTGGTCACCTGACAGGTCTTCTAGTCAAACCAACCCTCAAAAATACATATGCAATGAACAGAGCTTATCTAGCCTTCCTGTTTCCATTTGAGCGTTGTCATTGCCAGTTTGACTTTGAATGAACTTGAAAGGAAAAACTCTTGGGGTGTGAAGCCATGTGAACTTAAAGTAACTAAGGAATTTTGGCACAAACCTGAACTGGCACTCCAGAAATGGAATAACCTGCTGTGCACTAGTTCATTGGAATGGTTTGCACTCGGAACCTCTCCTACCCAAATAACTGCTAATACAGGGCTGAACTGAGCATAGCATTATAGGTCCATGCATAGAGCCTCTGCTCCTAGAGTCACACGATTACATCCGAACCTCAGCTTTCACTAAGCAGCAAGTTTCCACCTCTCATGGTTGTGAAGAAAACCATGAAAATGTGACCAAGTGTAGGTGATGCAGCACTGTTTACCTGGGTCTGCAGGCAACCAGAGACAGTTTCTGAGAGAAAGAACTCCCCCATTCATCTCAATGGGGTGTTGAAGTTAACACCCACTGCCCTGATGGGCCCACTAAAGCAGCACACTGTGTGTATGGCAGGGTAACAGTGCGGCAGGCCTCATCCATCCAAGCAGATATGTTCTACTACTGGGGTAAACAGTGAGGGACCCATGCCATTGTCCTTGCCTCTCTTGAAGAAAAGAGCACCTCTGCCACTGTCAGTCCAAATGCGAGACAAGACCACGGCCCAGGATACAGTGGGGCTGCTGGGAGCCCTGTGTCAGAGTGCCTAGAGCCCTGGACTGCCTTAATCCAACCCTGGCTGCTGCTATATTTAACCCTTTTTAAAATAATGGTAATAAGCCAATGCATGAGTTTCCTCCCAGCAATTTACTGTTTATTATGAAGTTATTATTTTACCTAACATTTGTTTCAAAGGGCCTCACTATTTTTGTCTGCGTTTCAGTATGAGGTATAAAAAAAGTGATTCCTTTAAACAGGACTGTTTCTTTCCTGGTAGCTAGAGTCCACTGTAACTTTGCATTACTATACATGCCTATTGCTATGAAAAGTTGTTACAATTAGATATATCACCACACCACATAGGATTTTCCAGCCACAGGCACCAGCTTGCAAGGGCTAAACAACAAGCCACGCTGAAAGGACGTACTGTTGGAGTGCTGAATATTTGCCTTTGTAATCAGAAATGCAAAAGACACAAACATTTGCATGAGAAGAGAGTTTTGTCAGTTTGGGAGAACATACTAAAAGCCTGCGTTTACACTGAAGAAAAGCAAATCATTTTGTGGGGAGTAGGGGGAGAGGGAAATAAACTGTAGAAATACACAAGTTAATCATTAGCCTGAATGTTTTGCTGAGTTTCATGCTTTGCCTTCTTTGTACAAACTAGTATTTATGGTTTCTCTTTATGTACCAGAAAGGACGCAGAGACAAAATACCCCTATTAAAATAATGGCCCTGCCAACACTTTGTCTCTTTCCAGTGACTAGAAGTCTAGGCGATAAAACCTCTCTCTTGCTGGAATGCTGTGCAGTGCCAACAGTGTCTCTGGGCAAGTCTTCCTCATCACTTTCACTTCACTAAGTGCTGCGATACAGAAGAGGAGCAGAGTAACATCTCTTTCTTCTAAGATAAGCTGAAAGAATTCCTGGCAGGAGCTGGGAACAATGTGATGGCAGCGCACCCTGCTCATAAGGGGTGTATGGTATAGGGAAATTCCCTACAATCTGAACCCTCGGGGCCTGAACTGAGGCCTGGGAAGCAAGATTCCGCTCTCTTCCCTCATATCCTGACATTCCTCTATTCTACACTATATAGATGTCAGATGTTCAGCCTACAATAGCATCTAGCACTGCTATTGTGCTTTCCATCCAAGGACCTCAAAGAGCTTCACAGTTGGCAATTGGTTAAGGTATATCCCTCTGAGGTGGACATGAAGGGTATGTCAAAGACTATCTCAAAATTCAAATCTCCAACATATTATTCTGCCAGTTCTAAGAGTTTATAATGTCTACAGCCACATATTCCCTCTCTCCACTTACCCAAAAGGGTGGATTATTTTACTGTTTCTGTGTACAATTAGAATAGATTCCTGTAATACCAGGGGCATCACGAGATCTGAAAACGTCTAATATGGTTTCTCCTTCAGCCATGGCTATGGAAGAAACAATTCTCAGGAATGTGTCTGTGGCCTGTAGTTCTTGTGGTTGATGAAAAAAGAGGAGGAAAACAGTGTATGAACTTAAAACCAAGAATCAAAGTGCTCTGCTGAGATTTCAGTGTAGCAATCTCTGGCTTTCTTAAAAGTGAAGACACTAAGCAGTTATTGTAAAGATATTTGGCACCTGGCTACCTCCATAAACCTCCAAGGATTTCTCTGTTCTCATACTAGGGTTACCCTACATCCAGCTTTCCCCAGACATTGCCTCTTTTTAGATCCTCTACCCTCTGTCTAGGCAGATTTTTCAAATAAGAGGCCTTGTCCGAGATTTTTGTGAGCAGACGTTGCCACTCAGAAAGAGCCCCTATTGGTCTACTTCCCAATTGGTCCCTCCCCTGCATCCACATCTGATTGGTCCCTCACAGCTGCCAGATCCGATCCAAGTCCTGGATCCCAGCCCTGGGGAGGGGGAGCGCCCCGTGGGGAGCATTGACTGCTGGCTGTCGCTGTGTCCTGGGTCTGCACCAGCCATGCAGTCATTGAGACAGGAAACAAGAGTGAGGTCCCAGGTCCTCCCTCCAGCACATACACACACTCACCAACTTTCCCCTCCAACACCCACAAATTCCCTCTCCCAGTACACACACTTCCAGCACCCACAACTGTATTCCCGCCCCTTTGGCCGTGTCCTCTTTTTGGGAACCTGAAAGATGGTAAGAATGGTCGGATTACCGTCGGCCGCAAGCTTAAGGTCTTGTATCACACCCACTCACTTTTCTTTGAGATGAGGAGGAACATATACAATTCCCTCTGTAGCCTCTCAACTCCTCCCCGTAATCAACAGGATGGCTCACTTTTGGGCAACACAAAGCACCTCACTTCTCTGCTCTCTCTCAAAGGGCTGGATGTGATGCTTTTGAAGAACGCCCTGTTCTTTCACATCCAGAAAGTGGGATTCTAGGAATCACACAAGGTCAGTTCTGGTCCATGCTCATTGTCATAGCATCTGAGCACCTTCTCACAGAGCAGCCTCTTGACACCAGCAACCAATCAGCTACCATGGTCTGAGGACAATAATATTTTCAGATCATAGGTAGAAAGGCCTGACATTTTTGGAGGTGTTATGCCCAACTGAACCAAAATGGCTAGTTTAACTTGCTAGGTGGTTTACTTAAAATTTAAAAAGAGGCTATGAATTTAAATGAACAATAAATTGTATTGCATGGAGCACAGTGAGATTTAATAGCAAGTGTACGTCTCCATTCATCCCCCACAAATGAGAAAATTATGCAGGACTGGCAAGAATTAATTTTTGTTTTCCCCAATAGCCTATGGCTAAAACGTACCCTTCAAGTACATTTACTCCAATAAATCAGTCCAGTACAGCTTTCCTGGTAGGTGGGCTCAAACCGTTTGCCAGTTTTTAATTCCTGTGTTCTAAATGGAAAGTCCAACAAAAGCAAAGTCTGTTTGTGTCAACTGGGACTGCGGTTTCCCTTCCCACTATCCCCATTTTCTCCATATCCCTTGTATAGGCCCAAGGATCCCCTGTGTTTCCCACCACAGCAGCCACCATCCTTCCAGAAATGAGGATTAATCACACGTCCCTTCATGGCCTGTCAATGCCACTGTGTGCCGTAATTTAGTATTGTGGTTATTAACTGGCCATTGTGATTGCTCAAGTTATTTGAAATACTCTTCTTAGGTGCTAAGTGTATTTCCTTCACTATGCTCTCAGCCAGGCAAGTGAGGGATCAGAAACCAGGCCCAGTTGAGAAAATTAACCACTGGCTCAGTTTGAGCTAACATATGCTTCAGGTGAAAGTCTCTTATTCTCTCCCCCTGAGGTGTCATCATTTTCTGTAATTAATAAGCACTTTACTGGAAGGTAAAATGGACTAGAAATAGATGGCAACATGAACTATGAAGCACGCCTACCTGTGCTCTATTAAAATCACCCATCTGTGCTGCAGTCCTCTGCAAAGAAGCCATGGCACGGTACCAGGACCAATTTACAGACGTGCTGAACGCCCACCACTCCAGATGAAGTCTATGGGAACTGCAGGGGCTTAGAACCTCTGAAACCCAGGCACTCTCAGGCTTGATTTGAGAACAGAGCTATAGCTGAAAACATTTACTTTGGCACGAAGCAATAAGATGATGTAGGAAAGGGCCAACTAGCTTCAAGAATGCTGCAATGAATTCCCTGAAAGCCTGACTGGGGTCTTTCATCTTTTTCATAGAAAGCAAGGGCTTACAGGCTAGAGAGGCAGGCAGTTCTCCTACAAGCATCCTGGGGTTGTAAACAAAAAAGGGACGGCAGCAAGGGAAGAGGGAGTGACAGTAAAAGCAGAAACAAAGAGCAAGAGAAAGCAGAAGAAAAGCATGAGAGAAAAGAGCAGAAGAATAATCGTAAACAAGCAAACATTTTAAAGGAATAAACATGGCATTTGCACAGCAAATCCCAGGAAGGGCTTCACAGCAGCATTCACTGCTATTTGTAAATCAATCTTCCATTAAGAATTTTTCTTCTTATAAAACATCTTTTCATCAATTTCTTCCACTCCCACAGTAAAATACAAAAGAGCCATCAAGATGCAGTGTTACTCTCAACACACACACTGCTGAATCTGCACTTTTGATGTACTCTTCATTACGTTAAAGGGGGGCTGGTCTACACTACGGGGGAAAATAAATCTTAGATACACAACTTCAGCTATGTGAATAACGTAGCTGAAGTCGAAGTATCTATGATCGAATTACTCACCATCCTCACGGCGCGGGATCGATGTCCGCGGCTCCCCCTGTCGATTCCGCAACTCCGTTCGGGTTGGTGGAGTTCCGGAATCGATATAAGCACGTTTGGGGATCAATTGCTACCCGCCAATACAGCAGGTAGTGAAGACGTAGCCTGAGTTGGGGTTCTGTTTTGTTTTTTAAAATCTACCTCTTTAATGCTAAATAAAATTTGGAAAAAATGCTGCCTAGATTAACAAACATTTTAAAATACAAATATTTTATAATGCTCAGAGATTAAGATGTGAAGCAGACACAAAATCCTGGCTATAGATCCTTGAGATAATCTTGAGGAACCCCCCACTTCTGCTGGGTTGTGGATCTAATTCTATGTCTATGCTAATACTGTCCTGTACCTTCCAGGAAAAATCTATTGTTATCATATGGTATCAGAGTTTAAAGGATACAATAAATCATATTGCGCTGTGGTTAGGGTATTCAACTTTCTAATCACACAAAACCGAATACCCTTACTCCGCCCCTGTCCCACCCTTTCTCCGAGACCCCGCCCCCTGCTCACCCCATCCCCCGTTGTTCTTCCCCACCATCACTCACTTTCACTTGGCTGGGGCAGGGGACTAGGGTGCAGGCTCTGGGGTTGGGCCAGGGATGAGGGGTTTGGCATGCAGAAGGGAGCTCTGGGCTGGGGCGGGGGGGTTGGGGTGTGGGAGAAGGTGTAGGATGCAGGCTCTGGGAGGGAGTTTGAGTGTGGGAGGCAGTTCCAACCTGGGACAGGGGGTTGGTGTGTGGGAGGGGGTTCAGGGTGCAGGCTCTGGCCCCTCAGCGCTTACCTGAGGCAGCTCCCGGAAGTGGCCAGCATGCGGCTGGTGGCCAGGTGGCTCTGTGTGTTGCCTGCGTCTGCATGCACCGCCCCCACAGCTTCCATTGGTCGTGGTTCCCAGCCAATGGGAGCTGCGAAGCCAGCACTCGGGGGTGGGAGCAGAGCGCAGAGCCCCGTCCTCTGCGCCTATCAGCTGGAACATGCCAGCCACTTCTAGGAGCCTCACGGAGCCAGGGTGGGCAGGCAGCCTGCCTTAGCCCTGCTGCGCTGCCAACCTGACTTTTAGCAGCCTGGTCAGCCATGCTGACCAGAGCTGCCAGGGTCCTTTTTCAATTGGACATTCCAGTTGAAAACCAGACACCTGGCAATCTTAACTGTGAATTGGGGGTCCAAATGTAGGAACTTGAATTCTTGAATCTGATTCCCAGTCGAAAACACTGACCATCTTCTTCAGCAGGCAAAACAAAAAATCCCTCAACATCCCAAAGCAGCATCTCTTTTCTCTGTCCCTAGAAACAGAATGACAACAAGGTAATTTTCTGCCAACTCTACATATTTCAGACTCACTCCTTTCCCCCCCCACTGTCCAGCACCACAATTATTCATACATCTTGAATTTACGTTCCACCAGAGTAGGGAACTTGGCAAGGATTCAAAGACAGACTTAACAAAAGGACTAAATATAGACAGTGTGTCTATCTGGGAGGAGGAAGAGCCCTGCAGCTGCAGGATGCATCTGTCTAGGACTGCACTAATTAGAAGGAAGCGTATACTTGCCTGGCTTTCTCATTGTGAGCCTGAGGAATCAACACAAGTATGTCTCTGTTCGTTCTCCCCCCACCCCCCAACACACACTTTTCTGGTTGTAAAATCCTTTCCCAAATCTTTACCCTGACTGACTATGTGAAGATTGGGGGAGGGAGGGGGGAAGGCGCTCCTCATCTGGGGCACCATTTGGTCTAGGGCCAGCCCTGACTGCAGGAACCACTGTCTTCCCACCTTTTTTCTTCTCTTCTGCCCCAAGCCCTCTCCAGAGACCACTCGCACTTTCTGGCCACAGAAGATATGCACACAACCAACCATTCAGAGGCCAAAGTTAATCCCAACATGCACAGCCGGAGGAACTCTTGTGAATAGTAGCCAGCATTTGGTTCTCCTGTCCCAAGTGCAATTCCTCTGACAAAGCATATAAACTCTATCAAATGGGAGATGTTCCAAACCAAACATAGTAAGTAGTGCTATTGAGTCACCTGAACCAGTTCTGGGAGCAATGTACTAGCTAAGGTTTTGCTTTGTGAATAAAGCTACTACATTTATATTAATCAAAAGATTCAATCAGGCTCCATTAGATTTCAGTCCTTATGCTGCGAAGTGACTACACAAATGACAAAAGCGTTGCTATAGATAGTGTATTTAGAGAGGTTTGAATGTTAAGAGATGAGAGTGAATATGGATTCTCTTCAAACAAAGGACTCGCAGCACTAATTGGTCCTCATCATACCATAGGCAGGCGCCATGCAAACTTTCCTTCACACAGCTTTGCCAGGGCTCCTCATGATTTAGCTGCACTATTTCAGGAGGGCTTCAAAGGGGGATGCTCTTGGAGAACAGGTGTATTTTTGTACATTTTGGAAACAATTAGGCATGTTTCTTTTAAGTTTTCAGCTATTAACGTGCTCTGGATTCAAATTAATGTTCTCTGTTCCCTATTTAGTATATTTTCACCTGTCCTGAACAGGAACTGCAAAAGCACTGAGAGAAAAATGCAAAGGTTGCATAATTTCTAAGTTCCCAGGTGCCCTTTTTAGCTTCTTACCACAGTGCTTCTCGGAGTCACAGCAGATATACTTGTCAAACAGCACACTGGAGGGCTATCGTCCCTTTTTTCTCCTGAGGCAGAAGCACCTTAATTTCCTTGTCTGCTAACATAGTTGGTTCCACACATGGATAAACAGTGCTTGTGTAAGCCAGATTTTCATAACCTACCTCCATAGCCAGCATGATAATTCTAAACTTCAGAAGCACACTTTATCCTTCTTATTCCTGGGGGAATTCTACACCACTGCACATGCACATGATTTATGTCCCCCACAGATATCTTTGCTTCCCTGCAGAAAAATGACTTTCTGACGGGGAAGCAAAGGGAAGCCACAAGAGTGGCCATGTGACCCTCCCTAGCAATATGTTTCAGGGGCTCAGGGCAACTAGCAGAGAGGTAAACCAATGTGAGGCAGCAGGTGGGACTGGGGAAGACTCAGTCGGTGGCTCCTACCTTGCGCCAGCTCAGCTGCTAGTCTAGACTGGGCTGGGGAGGACAGGACTTCCTCTTCCCTTGCATGGCATCTGGGGCTGGCTCATACCCACCCCCAGATTTCTCCCCTGGCTGAAGGAAGCTCTGCAAACTCTTTCCACCACCTGCCACCCCTCACTTCCTGCACCCATCACTCGTCAGCTGCAAGGGGTGGTATCCCTGTACAGGGAGCTGCTCCCCAATCCGCCCAACCACTGCGCATCCAGATCTGCTCATACCCAGACCAACTGAGCTTCACTCCTCTGAACTCAGAACTACCCCCTGAGGAGCCTTACTCCCCATGCACCACCCCAGCGAGCCACCCACTCCCAGATTCCTACCCCACTGAGCCCCAACCAGCTGCATCTGGACCCTCCACTGAGCCTCGCACACACATACTCCCTGCTGAGCTCTATTCCCTGCCATACCCAGCCTCCTCTCCCCCCAACCACTGAGCCCCAAACACCTTCACCTGGACCCCTCTGCAGAGTCCCATTACTGTTGCACCCAGAACCCCTCAACAAGCCCCTGTACATCCAAATCGCCCCCGCACCCGGATCCCCCTCTGAGCTGCCCGCATCCAGATTGGCCCATACAGAACCCTCTCAACCCACACCTGGATCCCCTCACACTAAGCTCCTGCACACTTGAGTGCTGCCATATTGAGCCTGCCTGCCCACACCTGGCACAGAGGGGCACAGCTCTGGAATGTTTCTGGGGAAGGCCTGGTCCTTGCACTGTGTCAGGGTTGGATGCAGCCTCACTGCTGAGTCCATATCCCAGGGAGAGCTGCACAGTGATCTCCCGCCTCTGTGCAGCCAGTGGCCTGTGCTCCCCAATCCCATGCTGGAGACTCCACATTTATTTGACAAATAACATTTGCAGAATTATAAAATACTGTGCACAAAAAATTATATTTTTAGCACAGAATTTTTAATTTTTTGGTGCAGTATCCCCTCAGGAGTACCCTCTGTAACATACAGCATGCATGAAATGTGCTTCCTATTTTTTTGGTGCTCTGGGAAGGCCCCCCCAAGTCTCCCCTGGTAAGGCCAACCCTAAGTCTATTGAGGCTCATTTGCTGTCCTGGAGAAAACATTTTTCTTATCCATTTGGGCGGGTAGGTGAGAGACTAACCGATTTTGAAACACTGAAGTTTTAAAATGCCTTTAGTTGTCATTTAGGTCAATAGGTAGAAAGTGAAATCCTGCTCACCTAAACTCATGTGACTAATCCCACACAAGTCACTATGACTACTGATGTTTGAGTATGGTGAGCAGGATTTGTGGAGTGAGAGGGGAATAAATGTTCAGCCAAAAGGGACCAATTCAGGTGCGTGGGGGACTTCATTCTGAGCATTTCCACTACACTTTCCTGGTCAGCTGCCGCCAGACACCATTTCCTAATTTAATCTGACTAGGAGCAGAGATCCTAGGAGGTAAAGTACAGGGATGAGGTTTTGCAGGTCAGACAACTGTTAAACTAATAATACCAACAACAGAACTTGTTTAGGATTTAATCGGCCTTTAATATCGGGGATTCGGGATCTCTGAGCTCCAACCCATTTACGCTTTTATATTTTACCTTCTCGCTTTCTCCATCTACCACCCAGGCTGAACACCCTACACACTGCAGACACATACCAACCAACCAAAGGTGGCTCAACAAGCAAGGCTGCCTCCCAGTGCTCTCAGCCTGTCCAGCTGGAAAAAGCAGGGGACATGTGGTAGCATGACTGCCAGGCTGACTACAAATATCAGTTTAAAGCAGAAGCCCTCGATACAACATTGCCATATCTTATGCATTGGCTTTTCAGCAACCAAATCCCACACCTTGCATCCCCGTGCAGATTTCTTGGTCTGACAACAGATAAGCAACACAGACTTAGCTACAGAAGTAAAGGGAAAGCAATCTTTACAGAACAGTATTGCCCAAGGTTTAATCAGACACCTGACCCAACACAGGACAGAGTGCACACACACAAGCCAATCCGTCAGCCAAATATGGCTCTTACCCTGCTTAAAAGTGTTACACCAGGACTGGGCTCTGTTACGTACGTCTCAATGGCTTTGTCTGATGCTATTTGATTGTGCCAGCTAGTTTAAAATTCATACCACAGAACAATTCTGCAGAGAGTACCATCTCAGCTCCAGGATCCCAGACTGAGATTTAAAGGAACATTTTCAACTTGGGGAAGAAAAAAAAAATTCACATTTCTGCTTGGAAATGCTGGGCCTACATAAGGCACAAAGAACAACTGAGATTACTAGAACTTAAATTCAGAAACAAAATAAAAAACATCTTTGTTTGTTTACTTTGTGTGTTTAACAGCACTGTTCCCCTCCATAGTCAGTTTCTCCCTTGTAAACATCAACAGAGGAGCAAAAAACTCTTATTAACAAAACAATAAACGATTTCAAAAGGAATTATTTAAAATATATTAGAACAAGAGTAGGCATCCTATGGCACGGGTGCCGAAGGCGGCATGCAAGCTGATTTTCAGTGGCACTCACACTGCCCAGGTCCCGGACACCGGTCCGGGGGGCTCTTCATTTTAATTTAATTTTAAATGAAGCTTCTTAAACATTTTAAAAACCTTATTTACTTTACATACAACAATAGTTTAGTTATATATTATAGACACGAGACCTTCTAAGAACATTAAAATGTATTACTGGCACGTGCAACCTTAAATTACAGTGAATAAATGAAGACTCTGCACACCATTTCTGAAAGGTTGCCGATCCCTGTATTAGAACATTCCATTTAGAGAGCAGTCAGAATTTTTTTAATTAGTCAGTTGTGACGCAGTAGGGAGCGGGGTGGATTGACCTGGGAATGTCGTTTAGTTTTACTGGGACTGTCTGCATGGGGGATGGGAGAGCAGGGGATGACTTTAGGTGAGGGAGGGTACTTGAACCTGTAACCTGAGCCAGCAAGGGGGGTGGGGGAGTCGAAACTGGACAAAGGGAGAGGGGGAGAGCCTGCTGGAGTGGTTTTTGGTTCAGTTTTGGGCTGGCTGGGAAGAGGCGAGGAACCCCAAGTCTGGTGTCTAAGATCCTTGCCCCACAGAGGGACCTGGCTGAGGGGTCTTGGTTGTACCTACAAGCCCTCCTTGGGACTGTGTTCCTGTTCTCTAATAAACCTTCTGGTTTACTGGCTGGCTGAGAGTCACAGTGAATTGCAGGAAGTGGGGGGTGCAGTGCGCCGACTCCCCCACACTCCCTGACATCAGTTTAAAAAAAAAAATGAATAGGCACTGTCCCTTTACAAGGGAACAGTATGGGTAGTTTACATCTCTGTTCCAGGGAAGACAGATAAATGAACTTGTGGGGTTGAGAAAGAGACATGATCCTGGTTCACTACTGAGGTCACTGGCTTTGCATTGCAGATATGTATACTATACCTATCTCTATAGATAAAAATTCAACAATGGTAAGTCTCCACATGTTTTATACAGTATCCCATTTCCATCTAACCAAATACTCAAAATATAATTATGCATCAAGTTGTCAGAGTAATAGGCATACATTTCGTAAGATGCACTGCATACAGAGCCATGAAGTACAGAACTTTTAGATTTTACTCTGAAGGGCTCTCTTATTTCACAGATGGGTGACCTCCCAAAACAACCAAGAATAGCCTAGTAGTTAATGGACATCTTTGACCAAATATTTTAAACTCTCATCTATCTACAGATGTACTCTAGCATGTGTTCAAGACCCTTGGTAATACTTAGCATTGCTCATAATTATGATGTATGGCAAGTTGTTATTCAGGACATCGGGGAAAAAGCAGACTCTCCCCTACCTACCTTCTAACTCCACAAATGGCTCAGAGACCTTCAGGTAGAAGTACCTCATGCAGTTCATTTACAGAGTACTACACCACCTTTACAGATTATGCCACCACTTACCAACAGTAAAATGGAGTCCTCAGCTTCTGAGCAAGGAGAGGAATCTCTCTCATGGCTCTAACTCTGCTTGCCATCATCCACCTCTCTCTTCCCACCTCTCCATTTGCACTTCCTTTCTGTGCCTTTTGTACCATCTGGGCTGACGAGTTAGTTAGAACTGGGATGGGGTGGGAGAGTTAAAAGGCTATCACTTGGGAGAAGATCCCATGGTCAGGTGTGCTTTGATGCAACTAATAGAAGTTGCAGTGATCAGACTGCTGGCTGAGCTGCTATTGCCCATCACTGTCGTAGGCCTCAATGCTCATTTACTCAGCTTGGGATTTGCACAAAGATTACAGTGGTGAGGCCCGTAGAATTCCTATAAACAAACAAATGCCCTCCATGAAAAGCATTGTGTACGGTATCATACAAAACGTTAGCTCTTCGTTCCTACTCCACTGACATCTCCAGTTGTATAAAGCACTAGTCTGACCCACTTGCATACGGCACCAGATCAGCACATTAAAAACTTATTACATAGAAAGTTAAATTATTCAAATGCAGAATTCTCAATGAGGGGATGATGTTCAAGCAACGTTGGATTTCATTGCTTTTTTCCTGCTATTTCTTATAAACAGCTTTCAGTCCTAATCTGTGGGATTTCTTGCCACTGAATTCAGCAGTGCCAATGCACTTCATTCTTAATCTACAACACTCACAGATATTCTAGTCCCACTTTTCTCCTGAACAAAGACTAGCAATGTGCATTAGCGTGTGTCAAGTATGTTGATGTGGCCTTGCATACATGCAGCAATACTACAAGTGTCTCTTTTCCACCTGCGACATTTCCAAATCTGGAATCACAGCTCTTTCCCCAAACCTGTGCAGAGTTCAAAGTAACAGCGATTCAGAAGAACCTCAGAGTTACAGACACCTTGGGAATGGAGGTTGTCCGTAACTCTGAAAAGGTCACAACTCTGAACAAAGTGCAGTTCAGGCTCCAGCTGACACTCCAGGCCAGGAATCAGCATCAGCTGAGCTCCCTACCCAGCCACTGCATGAGTTTGCAAGCTTGCCTCCCTCCCTGCAGAGGGGTGTGTGTGAACAGCATATCCCCATCCCGGCATGGGAAGGAGGAGGAGTAAAAACAGCATGTTCTCCCCCCAGAGCAGGTGGGGTCAGGGAGGGATGAAAGCTGCACAGACCCCAGCGTTGCTCCTGCTCTGCTGTCTCCAGCAGCCTTGGGCTGGCAGCCCCAGCATCTTGCTGTAAGTGGCTGCCCTGTGAGTGCAGGTGTGGACAGACAGCCCAGATGGCCCTATCTTTAAGGCACAATACAGGCACAGTACAGTACTTGCCGTCTCCGCCTCCCCCTGCTGCCTGATTGGTTACTTCCAGTTTCACAAGGTGTCCAGTTGACCAGTCAGTCCATAACTCTTGTGTTCATATCTTTGAAGTGCTGCTGTATTCTAATTCCTGGCATCATCACATAGGGCTTGGTCCCGCCAGGTGCTGAGCATGTCTGGCCCCAATCCAGAAGAGCAAATAAGCACCAGTAGTCCCACTGAAATCAACAGGACTACCCATGTACTTAAGTGGATCAAGATGGGAGTGACAATCACCTCCCATGATGAAGCCCTCAGTCTGTTTAGGAATAGGACAGGAGTTCAATGATTTGTGGCATACAGCTTGACTAGAGGTATTTGGAGGGAAATTGAAAAAAAGGTTTACAGAATCCACTCTAATTATCTTGGTGATGATAAATATAAAAATAATACATAGCACTTTAGTGTTTTATGTTTCCAATGTGCTCTATAAACACTAACCTATCAATCAACACAGCACCTAATGTACATAAATAGGTAGGCAGGTAAATAATCATCTCTGTTTTACAAATAGAGAAAGAGACAGGGATTATGTGACTTGCTCAAAAGATGCAGAGGTGGGCCCAGATTTTGCAAGAATCGGATTGAAGGACTGGTTCCTAACTGAGCAGTGGAACTGGATTATAAACAAAATTATTTTCAACAAAATTAGAAAAAAAATCATTATTTGTAATCGTGTAACTAGAATAAAAATTAATTAGGTTGGGTTGAAATTTAAGTGCCAAATCCACCCTCCCCAAATCAGTTCCTTATATCATTGATTATGTTTTTTTCAAGTTCATCCTAGGTCAATCAGGTCATGTCACAATACCAGCAACATAAAGATAAAGATGATAAATATTTTAAAAAAAAACACCAGGATTCCTGATTCCTACTTTATGCTAAGTCCTCCAAATCATGGTGGTGGAATGGTAAACCCTGAATATTTATATTCACCAAAACATTAGTAAATATCAAAGGCTTAGTTCACATACTAGGGTTTCTTCCAAAGTTCTAAAAGTTTGGTAGAGAATGGATGAGCAGAGGTGCTCTCTGTCCTTCCCACTATCTTTAATTTAACCAAAGCACAAAGGCCCTGATTCAGATTTGCACTAAGGCCCCTTTACTCCTCTCTGGCAGTGGTAAATGAGGATCAGGCCCACAATTTGCAATTGCATCACTCTTTAAGGTTTTCTAAACTTTGCCCCTTTTGGAGGTCAGCCTACTAAAGTGAAAACAAGCACCAGTCTCAGCAGATACTGTACTCTTACTAGGATAGCCTAGCAATAATAACTAAAAATAAATAAATACCCAAGCAGGAAGTGCTGGCCTACCTTGATAGGAAGTGATCACACAAATGGACAAAGACATTTTCTGTCCGAGGGCAATATGTTAATTGAGAGGCACACATCTGCTTGTGAACTGGGCCATTGCAACAAATGGGATGGGAAATGTGTGGCAGTAAAAAAGGAAATATGTTATTGTGGAAGACAGTAGCAGTCAGAGGACTGAACCTGGAAGGAAGTGACTTAATCAAGCATTTTGTCCTCTGTTATTTTCCACTGAACATCCTGTGCATCCTATGCACACCTCTTTAACCCTGTTTCACAAAGCAACAGTCTCTTAACCTACAGTGTATCCTCTTTCCAGCAGAGGGGATTTGGATGGCTCCTTATCTTTGCATTCCCAGCCATCACACTGCACTTCTTGTTTTGAACAGTGCTAGGCAAACAGCTTGTAAATACACGGTAGGGTAAGATCAGTGAGTGAAAGGAGGGGAGGGACCTAAAAACAACAGGACCCTGCTCTCTTTAATTGCAACTATTAACAATTGTTAGACCTGTTCCCATTCTTATACCACAGAATCCTTTTAATATTAAACTAAGGCAAAACACACCCAGATCTGCTACCTTGTGCATTATATTCGTCCCATGTCACTGTAAATAAAGATTCTTTGGTGGACATGCTGACCTCATCTTTCTCTGCAGAAGGTCGTGGTGGATTTAAAAAAAAAAAAAAAAAAAAAAAAAAAAAAAAGTCAGGAAAGAGAAATTAAATGAGACTAAGAAACCTCAGTCATTTCTCCTCTGTATGTATGTGGCTCCAGGATTATAAAAAGGGAAACTGGATAGCAGAAGAGACTTGTTATAGGATACAGAGCCCTTTACCACTAGAGCACTGTATCAGTAATAAGAGAAAGTAGCTGGCATCTTACACTCGGTGATTTAGGTGAAATGAGTTGATGATTTCAGCCCGATGGTTTCTAGTGGGTTGATGGCCACATTATAAAAGATCACCTCAGTCAGTACCAGTTGGCACTTTTGGCAGAAGTGGCCATCCTAGAGCCTGAGATGTGAATGAAAACAGAGTGAATTCTCCTGTAGCCACTCGATGCAATCCTTCCATGTCAGGACCAATGTACACTGAAAGGACAGTGTAAGGGAAGAAGGCACTGTCCTTATTGTGTTTGTTTTGTGGCCAAGGTTCACCAAAGCGGTCAGTTTGGCTCCTTTCACCAGCACTAACGTCTTGACTTTAACCATTTAAAATGATGACAGAAACCAAGGAACATTATAGCAGTGGCGATAAGCTTTGTAAAAGTGGGAAAGGGAGGGGACAGAACATTAAGCATGCAGCCTTTAAGAGAAAAACAGGAAGATGGAAAGGACTTTTGTTCCCTAAGTCAGTGCAGTAACCCTTGATAGCTGTGGAGTTAAGGCCGATCAGAGCCAAGAGACATCCTGTGCAGCAGGACAGCTGTAGTAATGTGTGACAGCTCCAGCAACTCTTCCAACTTCTCTAGAACCATTTGTTACCATATCACTTCAGACCAGAATACTTCAGGTCTGCATGCATTTCCTACAAAGAGAACATTCAGCACTTTGCTTGATTTGAAGTTAGTTTAAGACTCATGAAAGCTGAGCCCATTATTTGTGCACAGAACAAGTTACACAAGTGGAAGCTGCCAAGGATCACCCCTAATCCTGACCTTCTATGAACCCTGGCATCACAAGTTCCCTCCTCACCACAGTTCTCTCAATTCGGAGTGACAGAAACCTTAATATTTCCAAGAATCTCTTGAGCAGAGAAGCCTTGTTGCACTGTGCTGTATGGTTGTTTTGTGACAGGCACCATGGAGAGGAGGAAAGGAGCAAAAAACCCACTCAAACAGGCAAACATCTGGAGAACAGTAGTCGACTAAGTGTATTCAACTTCCACATTCCCTCCACCTCATGGAGGTCCCTCTAGGCATACTTTGTGCATTAAGCCTTCCATGCATTTTGTGGTGAATGAAGGGAAGAAACCTGTGGTAAAATACTCCCAGAAAATCTGCAAATACCAATGGAAATTAATCCTGACCTGAAACCTAAGAGGGGCAAGTTGCCATGAAAACAGAACACCAAGGAGCATTACAAGTTTCCCCTAAAGAAGCTATGATATCTGAGAGTCTGGAGGGACACACCACCCTGCCCCACACGAGGGGACGTGCCCAGCCTCGTTGAGAGCATGAAGCAATGGAAACTCTGTACCATCAAGATCATGGAGTTTTCCTTTTTGAATTTTACCCTACCTGGCTAATGAGACACAAGGGCATGAACTGTGTGTCTGAAAATAAACTAGCAAAAGTCAAATAAATATATATATCAGCTGCTAGCAACCAAGCCATAGATCTTATTTTTCCCAGGATAACACAGTGTTTGACTAAATTCCAGCAGATAAGGATTATCAGGTGGGAAATGGAAGAAGGGGATTTCCACATTTTTCCCAGGTGGTGAGGCTCATTTCTGGAAGGAACCATCCATAATGAGTGTTTATAGGGACAGGATTATTTTAAATAATTTTGAAAGGAAACATTTCACTTTATTTCAAAAAGTCAGAGAAGTATGGTCATAAGGGGCTGGCAATTTTGAAACACAAACTAGAAGGATATACTAAAAAAAGAGAAAGGAACTATTCATGCCTTTCAGAAATCAACACTACAATGGCCAGCATCTCTTACAGTGATAAGAATACTCTCCAGCACCATGAAAAGGATTCTTATATCTGAACTTTCATCTGTCTTGACAGCCCAGTGCAATGTTTTACAGAGGAACGCAGGCTGCACTGTAGTGTTGATCTTCACTTCTGTTCCACTGACATGTTCCTCAGGGGTTGGAGTAGCTTGACAATTCTTGAATGGCTCAGTTTCAGGCTTGAAGAGAGGCTTCAATCTGCCCTCCTTGAAAACAATTGATGAACACAGTGGCCGAATACAGTACATTCATTTTTAGGCCATTTTTCTAAAATGCTCTACACGATACTGCAGGAAAACCACTACGCAAAAGAATACAATAAGACCAGTTCTCTAGAGAGCTGATGTTACAACAAAAATGTCCACTTAACAGGTTGTTTATAAAAGGTGGCAACTGGATTAACTAGAAAGGAGGTGGGGGAAGAGAAACTGTACAGCTTTTAGAAATAGGGATTTTATTTATACAATAAACACTGAGTCTTGTCTAACTATACCTGTTTGAGAATGTTGCACTTCACTTATCAATCACTTGAAACTGCTGATACCATCATAGCAAAGTAAAGAGGACAGATGCCAAAGTCAGTCAATACTGACCATGCCAAGCAGTGATTTGTTAAAAAAAAACACAAAAAATACCAAAACCTCTCTCACACATATGCACACCCCAAGTGTTGCTGCAACTGTCCCTGGCCCTTACACAGGTGATGGAGAAGGCTCCTTGCATTCTCCCTGTTTGCACTAGGGTCGGGGTAATTACTATTATTTGTATAACAGTATCACCCAGGATGCACCAAGATTGGAGCCCCACTGTACAATCATATAGTAAACAGCCCTTGCCTCAGAACTTACAACCTAACTATACAAAACAGCCAAAGGGATAGGAGGAGGAACTTGCCCAACAATTCAGGGGCAGAACTGGGAATGGAACCCACCCTCCTGACTGCTAACTGCACTAGCAGCTCCCAAGCATTTGCACTGATTACCATGGTAGCAGCAACTGAGTGCTATTATGTTAATTTAAAAATGAATGTTGCTATGGACATAGTAAAATTAAGGTTTATACACATGGCTATCAGTCCTTCATGAGTAATGGAATCAAGCAATTCTCTTCACTCACCACCACCACCACGCCCACCCCAGCACACCAAAAACCAGAACTCAAACTCAGGCTCCCTGCATGTCACCTCAAAAGCACCCAATCTAAGACAGGTCTGTTCCACCTTAACATTGGGTTTGTGGATTTAATCTATTGATTAAGAATTGCATTTACACACAAACATCTTTAATAATTACATTATATCTTGATATCCTAACTCCACTGAGAGAGCTGGTAATTTAATGGAGACAGCTACAGATGAAGACACTGACCAAACAATACCTAATGTCAGCATAGGAAGCAGAGTTGGAAAAACTCAATAAAACAAATGGCTTTCATTATGTATATGAAAGAGGCACAATCACTGGCAAGAGCTAAACAAAGGGCTTGTACTTGTTTTATTGTAACTTTAGTGTATTTAAATACTCTGGATGCAGACTACATTTGTTCTTGGTGTTTATTAGCATTTCAAATGCCATGAAAAATGAACTGCAACCATTTAGAATTTAAAATTTATTTTCTATTTGTATATTTATCAAGTGCCTGTGTGTCCTCTGCTACAATGTTGTCCAGTAAGTTCAAGCAGCAACACTTATAAGACTTCACAGATAACCTTTCCACCTCTGACAGAAGAGAATCCTTTATGGTTGATTATTTTTCCAGTCTCTTCAGTGGCGAAGCATAACAGCACTGCAAAACGGATATGCTACACCTAGATTCCCGCTCCCTCTGGGCGGACACAAATAGGCCCTGTACTTGATAAAACCCAGTTTAAAAAAACAAAACAAAACAAAAAAAAAACAACTTATGCTGTTGTGACTCTAACAGCATCCCAATGAAAGAAGGCAAGAGGGCTCCCTGGTATCTGGTGGTAAGTGTCAGCTGGCCTGACCAGTTCACTGTACCTCAAGTAATGTCATAACCTGTATCTAAAAGGTATCATGCAAGATTTCAATGGAAAGCTAACATACTGATTAGTAATATTATTGTGTTCTGTAAGTACAGAGGGCAAATGCAAAATTACAAACATATTGGGAATTGTTACCAAAATGTGCCTGCCAGGCAGAACTAAGGGCTAGTCTACACTGCGGCAGCACTTTAATGTGGCTTGTGTAGCACAGCACTCTAAAAAAATCCACCTCCATGAGGGACGTAGCTACCAGTACTGGTGCACTGTCTACACTGGCGCTTTACAGCGCTGGCGAGAAAGTAGCAGCACAGTAAAGTGCCAGTGGAAACAAGCCCTAAAGTTACCTCGCCCTAGACGAAGGAAGGTGTTTGTGCCACCTGAACAGTACATTAAGAGGAGACAAAGGGAGTGCAATTTACATAGAAGATAAACAGGACCATCAAGCTAACAAGGGGAGGAGGTAACCACTCAGCATCACTGCAGAGGGAAGACATTGCAGGAAACAGAAAAATTTGCATTTTAGCAGACACCCAGAGGAGAGAAATCAGCCATGGAGCTTCCTTCACCACAAGACTCCATGTTGCCTTCCTCAGAGCTTGAACAAACTTTACTTTGTAGAGTAATCATCAGAAGAATCCATTTCAAAGATTGATTAGACCAGTGGTTCTCAACAGGGATACATGTACCCCTCGGAGCAAACAGAGGTCTTCTACAGAGTACATCAATTCATCTAGATATTTGCCTAGTTTTACAACAGTACACATAAAAAGCACTAGCAAAGTCAGTACAAACTAAAACTTCATACAGACAATGACTTATTTATACTGGTCTATATACTATACACTGAAATGTAAGTACAGTATTTATATTCCAGTTGATTTTTACCATATAATTATAGAATGAGAAAGTAAGCAACTTTTCAGTAACAGTGTGCTGTGACATGTCTGTATTTTTGTGCCAGATTTTGTAAGCAAGTTGTTTTTAAGTAAGGTGAAATCTGGGCGTACACAAGACAAAGCAGACTCCTGAAAGGGATAAAGTAGTTTGAAAAGGGTGAGAGCCACTGGACTAGACTACAAATGAAAGAAGTAAAGAATCTCAAGTTATCTTTCACATAAGACAAAGGAACTGAGCACTTTGGACTTTGTGGCAGATCCCGACCAGAGGGGTTGTTCAGCCATTCTGATGAAAAGAAGAGTGGTAAGAAAACTACCTTGAACAAAGGTTGCAGCTTGTTTGGTTAAGACTAGATGCATTTATCACTTTGATTTGCTTGTAACCATTTATAAAACTGTGTCCTTTATACTTGAACTCACTTAAAGTCCTATCTCCTTTTCTTAATAAACTTTTTTACTTTTAATATAAACCAACCAGTGCTGTGTTTGATTTAAAGTGAATGTTTAACTGGAGTTAATGTGGCAAGTTGTTGGGCTCTCTCTCTTCAAAGGAGCAAACAAACCTTATTATTTCTGAGTGTTCCAAACTTTGGACCATGAGGTTTTGAGAAAATTGAGGAGTCTGTTAGGGTCGTCTTGCCTGGTATAATCAGTGTAGCTGGGATGTGACAAGCAGACTGCTGGAATCAGAAAAGCTGAGTCAGAGCTAGACACAGATGCTCAGTGCAGGCTTGTATACTGGCTGGGAGCGATGAGACAAGAGAACCGCAGCAGCAGACACACTTGAGGCATTCAGGGCAGGCAGTGACAACTCCTCACCAGTCTGGATTGCACCCCAGAACATGACAGCTGCATTATATTCCTGGCCCAAGCTTCACAAAATTATTTCCTGTGGAGTGTTTAGAGAAAGCATGTTGAAGACGGGCAAGAAAAATGTTTTTCTGCTAAACTCTGTTTGGTTACCTCATACCCACTGCACCCATTTGTCTATTTTGTCCACCTGTTGTGTTGTCAAACATGTAAATTGTGAGCTCTCCCCAGCAGACCCAGTCTTATTTGTATGTACAGTGCCTAGAATGAGGCCCTGATCCTTGCTAGGAGTGTCTCGGTGCTACCATAATTCAAATAAATTACCATACTAAATAGTAATAATGTATCCTGGGTACACTAACTCTTAGGCTGTCTGTGCTAGAATAGATGGGACCCACCATTCAACACTGGTGCAGCTTCAGTGATGATAGCAGTGATAGAAGCTGGACTATAAATAGAGCTCAGTAAGTCATTTTTTATTACTATTTTCTCAGCCGACTCTAAGCAAAACAGTTCGTTGTTAAGACGACTCCCAGTCTTCCCGATAGTGACACAACCTCCTGTAAACCCTTGCCTGGGAAAAAGCAGAGTCTGAGTTTCAGACAGACACTCTCACTGAGGTTCTAAACTGCTGTGGAATATTTGGGCTGTCACCTACATAATTTGGGGTCATGCTAATCATAGCTGGCCTAATCTAGCAGAGGGACACTGGGACCTTTATTGGTATAAACCAGGGGTGGGCAAACTATGACCTAGGGGCCGCATCCAGCCCTTCAGACATTTTAATCTGGTCCTCGAGCTCCCGCCAGGGAGCAGGATCCAGGGCTTGCCCCACTCTGGAGCTCCAGTTGAGGAGCGGAGTCAGGGGCTTGCCCCGCTCCATGCAGCTCGTGGAAGCACTGGTATGTCCCTCCTCTAGCTCCTACACGTAGGGGCAGCCAACAGGCTTCACATGCTGCCCCCGCCCCATTCGCTGCCCTGCAGCTTCCATTGGCCAGGAACCATGGCCAATGGGAGCTGCAGGGGTGGCACCTGTGGACGGGGCAGTGTGCAGAGCTGCTGGGCCACGCCTCCGCATAGGAGCCAGAGGGGGGACATGTCGCTGCTTCTGGGAGCTGCTTGAGGTAAGCACCACCCAGAGCCTGCACCCCAACCCCTTCCCATGCCCCAACCCCCTGCCGCAGCCCCAATCCCCCTCCTCCCTCTGAATCCCTTGGTCCCAGTCTGGAGCACCCTCCTGCACCCCAAACCCTCATCCTCAGCCCCACCCCATAGCCCGCACACACCCCCCAACACACACACCCCAGTCACCTGCCGCAGCCTGGAGCCCCTTCCCACACACCGAACTCCTCATTTCTGGACCCACCACAGAGCCCGCACCCCAAGCCAGAGCCTTCACCCCCTCCTATACCTCAACCCCAATTTCATGAGTATTCATGGCCCGCCATATAATTTCATGCCCAGATGTGGCCTTCGGACCAAAAAGTTTGCCCATCCCAACATAAACTGACAATGCCTTCCTTTAAGAGGACAAGGTGATGGCCCCACAAAAACAAGCGACTGGTAGGCCCATGCTCAAGAAATCACCTCTTGATGTTTACAGACTCAAGAGTCATCAGTCTGATTCTAGTCGTTTTGTTTTGAGAAGGTTGTACCGAGTCAGCTTTACTATTATATAGGATCCTCAGAAAGAAGGTGTGTGTCTTGATGATGATCATCTCCTCTTGATGACAGACAAATGGCAGGTGTTCTTTCATCAGACCCAGGTGGTGTAACTTCTTTGGGTGTGCCAACACTGCAATGAAAAAAACCTCTGGGACCCAATCTCAGAGCCCAGACCAGCCGACTCTGGCTCACAGGGCTAAAAACAGCAGTGTTAGACACTCAGACTCAGGCTGGAGCCCAGGCACTGAGACTCTCCCATGCCTTGCAGGATCTCAAAGCCCAGGCTCCAGCCCAAGCCCGAATGCCTGAACTGCTATTTTATAGTGCTGCAGCCTGAGCCTCACAAGCCTGAGTTATCTGACCTGGGCCAGCAGTGGCCATATTGAGGGGCCTTTATTGCAGCATAGATATATCCTTTTCTTTCTGTGTCCTAGCTGAGATTTGGGCTTGTTACTTGGTTAAAGTTCAATGTGGATAAGATTTCGTCCACCCAGCCAACATCTGGAGAAGCAATATCTGGTCCCTCAACTGCAGCAAATCAACTCCTTGTGTTAATAAGGTTCACAATATAAGGATCCCGCTGTGTCTGTAGCTGCTCTTGGATTTCCAGCAAACATCGCCAGCCAAGAACACATTTTTTCCCCCTATCTTTGCTTGTTGAGGAGGCCGTGACCTCTTCTACTACATATTGACTTCCTCATAGTTATCCATGCTTTTATCAACTCCACAATGGATTCACTTAATGCTCTCTACATGGGGTTACACTTAAGTCCACTCAAACTTCAGATAATGCTGAAAGTGGCAGCCTGCTTACTTAGTGTTTCACACTCAAAACATACCATACATGTGCTCCACAGTTTGCACTAAATTAAACATTTGTTTCTGGATGCGATTCAAGGGGTAAGTTTTGATCAATGAAGTCTATTTAGTTTCAGTTCTGGATACCTTGGAGATCATATTTCAGGCTAACAATGGACATCAGCTGAAATGCTCTAATTTACAGATCCTAGATTTGAACTCTGGGCCCTGGAGGAATAGGTTTTTTCAGTACAGGACCCTCAGCTTAGGAATTTGCTTCACATTTGTTCTCACTGAGTCTGCGCTTGTTATAGAACTTATCTATTCACTCAGGCTTTTGCCTTAGTGTGGACTGGAGGGTATGCATGCTGTATTTTCATTATGGCTTGAGGAAGGATTCTTTTGAGTTAAGATTTGGTCAATTTGTTCTGGTTTAATTGTAGTTTTATGCTTGATGTGCCTGCACCTAGAGATAATAAATATGGTATTATTTATTTTCTAGTATATGAAGTGTAACAACCCTACAATTCCCCGACATATACATCGGGATGGGGTATGAGGAGCCAAATAGACTAATCAAGGCAAGACATTTTGTTTTCTGCTGCCACCACTATTGTTAATGAGGAAAGATGGGTATTAAAAAGGAGGGGGGCACAGATGTGGCCTAGAAACTACCATGAGGAACCACAATTAAAGAAGGGTCTAAAAAGACTATAGAAGGGGTTAAAACTGTGGTTTGTCTTAAAAAGGGTTTTCACTATGATTATAATTATTGCATCAATCATTATTATAGAATAATTGCTATCACTAGTACCTAGAGGGACCTTGACCTGACAGCTGGTCCTTTTTTATTAACAACAGTGATCAAAGCAAGGTAATGCTCTAGGAAAACCCCTGATCAGTTTCAACCCAGCAATTGCAAACCAACAAATACACACATACATTGCATGCACGTATATACACATACAATAAAAGTTACATTAGGACATTTTTCAATAGCCATGGTGATAGGCACAACAGCTTCTTTTGTCCAGGGAGATACATAAACCACTGCCCAATAAAGCACTAGCATTTCTAAAATTTTGAAAGCAAAAGCTACAACAAACAGGTTCTCTCTAGCACAGTCTTAATGTAACAGCGACAGATGAGATGCTACAGAGAAAGCAGAGTAATGAGAGTGTCCCCAACAGACATACAGTTACTATAGGCCCTATCTCTCTCAGGCTATGTCAACACTACACACTGTACAGCAGCACAACTGTACCACTGCAGTTGCGCCAGTGTAAGGTCTCCCATGTAGCTGCTCTATGCCAACAGGAGAAAGCTCTACCATCCCCAACGAGCAGCGGTAGCTATGTCGGCGGGAGACTGTCCACATCGGTGCTTCTGTCGGTGAAACTTATGTCAGTGTGAGGGGCAGTTTTTTCCACACCCCAATCGACAAAAGTGCTAGTGTAAACATGGTCTCCGAGGGTAAGGGCTTGATTCTCCTGCCATATTTACGTAACTCCACTAATTTTAGAGGAATTACTCTTAAATTAAACCAGTTTAAGTGAGGTCAGAATCAGACCTGAAGTTGTATCTCAGACATTGAAAATGGTTTGTTGATTCAGACTTCCCTGCACAACTAACATATGGTAATAAAAGGTCTATCAAGTACACATGACCACAGTTCCTCTGTGTTTTACTTTAGTAAAAAAAATTCAGAATTGACATCAAAAGTATAGCAGGAAATCAGTACAGCGATATTAGAGCAGGGGTGGTACCCATAAAGCCATCTTGAGATTTATGAGTGAAATTCACTCTTCCTACATAGAACCTGGCCCCCTCCATACAAGGGGTGAATCTCACCCTTGTGCTCCAGTAATCACAATATGCCACATTCCGGACAATATATAATCAGAGCCACCTCCTCTGACTTAGATGCTTTTTCCAGGCTGCCCTTTTGTAAAGCATTTATTGCCTATTTCAAATCTTCCTTTTAAAGCAAAGCTCTGGCACTATGCCAGAGATGGTAAAAAGATGTTTTAGGAACAAACCTGAATATCCTGACAACAGAACTTGGGAAAGACCTACTTTCAGTTGCTGAACCACTTCATACTCTAAGAAAAGAGATCAACAAAACATCACTAATGACAACTAATAAGATCACAGAGTCCCTAATATCATTTTACTACTTTTCAATGAAAAAGGAGGTAATATAAAATGACATAAAACCTAATTTCATACTGGTCTTTTAAAACTCTTTTCTTCTTCCAGACCCTCCTCTTTCTATAACAAGGCTTAGAAAGGACACTAATTTAACTATCTGCCATTAACACTGTTTGCTTATTTGCACAATGAAAATACACTGCCCATTTCTAGCCACTCAGCTTCTAGTAAAGTGATGCAGTACTTGAGTGGCAGAGTCTACCAGGGAATTGGCTTCTTTTAAAAACCCACTTTTTCCATTGGTATTATAAACCAAATGTACATAGAAACATTGCTGTGGTGCTTTAGATTTAGTTTTCATAACACTTCAATCTATGGAGAACCTAAATTAATTTTCATAAATTTCCATCTTTGATTTATAGATAATACCTACTGGTTAGCAGAGATTGAAGGGCATCAGACTGGCAATGTTGATAATCACGTTGAGAGTCTGTCACATAAAGTCAATAGCATCTACAAACAAGATGAGGGACAACACACAACCTTGTCTAACACCAGTGGTCATATTAAACCAGTCTGTTAGCTCCTTGTTTATCTTTACTGCACATTAAACATTCAGATACAAATTCCTAATAATTTGAATGATTTTGCTGGGGACTCCACAGATGCATATTATCTGCCACAGTGATTATCTACCTGATGAAAATCCACAATGTGTAGGGCTACTGGCAACGGCCATACATTGTTTTGCTGCACAATATTATGCAGGATGAAAATCAACTCTACATAGGGTGACCAGACGTCCCAATAAAAACAGGACTGTCCCGATTTTAAGGAGTTTGTCCCAAGTCCCGACTAGAGTACGGTTGGGACACCATTTGTTCTGATATTTTGTTTCCTGGTCTTCAGCAGCAATTCAGCGGAGAGTCCCTCAGTTGCAGACAGTCTTCAGCGGTATTTCAGCAGCGGCTACTACCAGCCACTGAAATACCGCCGTAGACCATCCACGACTGAAGGACTCTCTGCCAAATTGCCACCGAACTCCTGGATGGGTGAGTGTTTAAAAAAAAAAAAAGTCCCCCCTGCAGCGGTCCCAATATTTTCCCCTTAACATCTGGTCACCCTAGCTCTACACAAGATCAGTTTGAAGAAAGAAAAGAAAAGAAAGGTTATTTTCCAAGTCTGCTTTCTATGGTGCCTCTCCAACCACATCACTACATCAGGATCCAATATGTTACCTCTCAAACCCTGTGCTCTGGTTTCCTATCAAATACATAGTCCAGTCTGTAATCACTGCCCTGATATCCCAGAGCTTAGAAAACACAACCATGGCCTCCCAGGAACTCTGTTCCATTGGAACAACTCAACGGTCTCCATGTAGGAAGTGGGGGAGGGATAGCTCAGTGGTTTGAGCACTGGCCTGCTAAACCCAGGGTTGTGAGTTCAATCTGTGAAGGGGCCATTTAGGGATCTGGGGAAAAAATCTGTCTGGGAATTGGTCCTGCTTTGAAAAGGTCCCTTCCAACCCTGTATTCTATGAAAATGGGCTCTGAGAAGCCAAGAGGAATACCATTCATGGCTAGGAGGGTCAATATTAACTATTAAGGAGGGTGGGGAAGGGGGAAGGAATAAAATACATACATGCAAAATCCTAAATTGTTTTCATTAGAGACAAAAACTGTCTGGTCCTTGACAAGTGAAAACCAGCTTTCATAACCGTTTGCTTGCCTCAGTAAGTCTGCCTATCTCCAGTTCTTGTCTGCAGGAAATAAGTCACTCTCTTTCAAAGTCACTTCAGAACCACAGAGTGCAACATCCCCAATGAACTTTGCTTTCCATTGTCTTCCCCCATGTGAACTGAACCCAACTATCTGTATCCAGCCACACTTGGCTGCTGCTCTTAATGGGTTGGGGTTTCTTTTCTTGGTACACTGCAGTAGTAACAACAGTGGTACATGAATGGCAGTCTATTTGATGTTGGACAGATGTCCAGTTGTTCTGGTTTCAAAAATATTTCTGCAGGGCTTTGTTGTATTAAGTCAGAAAAAAGTAGCTGTACATCCTTGGGAGCTCTCCCTTAGAGAAGGGTACATCCAATAGAAGCAAGCTATTAATGTGCAACAATTATTACTATTGGTATTATGGTAGCACCCGACTACCCCAATGAAAACCAGGGTCTTATTTTGCTAGGCGCTGTACAGACCCATAGGAAGACTGGCCCTTGCCCGCAAGAACTTCTACATTAAATGAAGACAAGGCAAAACTGGTAGATGTAAAAAAGCAATAGGAGAACGGAGATAAGGACAACAGTTACAAGATCACAGAGTTACTAATGGCTAGCTGTGTACACAACTTGATAGTTCCAAGGCATTTTTGAGAGAGAAAAATTAAATAAAGATATATAATCAAACACCACTGACCCTCTTTTCCTGTATGCATCATGGGAGGATTAAATTAAATCTTTGTGTCTGCAAATATCAAATTGATCCACTGAAACAGTTCAGAATTCTACCAAACAGACCACTATAGATATCAAACATAATTTGACCAGATATTATAGCAAATAGTCTTCAGACAGTTATCTGACTTTGCTGTTTAATGGATTCTAGTCACCTGAAACCAATAAAAAAAATAACCGGTGCAATAGACATTTGAAGATACTGTTTTTATTTATAATAATGGTAGCACTCAGCAGACCCAACCACAACTGGGGCTCCATTGTGTTAGGCAACAAACAGACACATGCTCCCTGAACAGTGCAACTTATGATATACAAGCTTTGGCAAGAGCAAGCAAGCCTCTACTATTTTTGTCCTTTTACTGTACTTTTTATGTATTAAATCCTTTGGATACAGAGCAACTTTCCCTACACAACATATTTATTGTTGGATCTGCCTTTAAATAGGAAACTGTAAACAGATAGATTGAAAAGAAGTCTCATATTCACTGTACAGTCAGCTGAAAGATACAGTAGTCCTACGAGAAAAGCTGCAAGAATATGTAGTGTCTTTCCAGCCCATCAAATCCTCCAGCCATTGTCTTGTATTCTGAAGAGAAAGTTTTAAAAAGACTCATACTACTTCACAGGATTCTAAAGCAGCAAGGGCTAGGTCAGACACACATACCTCACCTTAACTGTTTTTTAAGGAGACAGATGTGTGACATTTGGAATCCTGATCTTGAGTCTATTAAGTCAATGAATGTTTTACCAACAACTACTTCAATGAGAGCAGGAACAAGCCCCTATATTTGAGTTAAGCTTCTAGTATTTTATGAATGAAATCTAAAGACACACACATTATGCTTATGCAATGCATTTGCATTTGAGTGTTACCATCCCAAGACATCTAAGAAAGGATATAAAACCCCAGGATAGGACACTAGAAATAGTCTAGACTCTAAAGAGAAAATCTTCTGTCAAAAATGACACCCCTGTAACATCCAACTCCTCTGCATTTCTTTAAACCAAGTCATTTGTTCATTCTTCCTGCCAACATAACTTCGGAAACTTTAAATCTATTTCCACTCCCCATAATGGGAACTCCAAGTTCCACTGCCCCTTCAAAATTCGTGGCCCAATAATACTTCCAATCCATGGGATCCCATCAGGGTTTTGGGAGAGTGAATCATGTAAAAAGCTGCATGTCTACCAGTTTAGCTATGCTGCCAAGGACTCCCTTTTGTCAGAGGGAATCCAAGACAGCAGCTGCTGGGGAGCATGTGCAGATTTTGCAAGCCACTGGTCAAAGCACCCACCACCCACAATCATTACTTAGATGGCAGCACTATATGGCCTTCAGTGGCCAGGCAGCCTAGTGGCTAGATCCTTGGTTACAGGGGCCATAGGGGGACCTGACTCCTCCTCTCTCAGGACCTAGCCCCCAGTCCTGTGTCGCTCAACCCCTAAACAGGGGAGATGGAGCTTTCTCCCAGCAGTGTGGGGGAGGGGTTCAGGGCCTGTTCTCCTGGCCTGCTCCCTATGAAAGTCCTTTAGTTTGGGGCATGGCACCGCTTAGTTCAGTTGCCTCACAGTTGGGGCTTATCTGTAGGTTCCCCTCGGCAGGGGAAGACTCACTTGCCTCCAGTGGCTGCGTTAGCAGGTAGGTTGCTAGTCTGTGCCTTCAGGCAGCTATACAGATAGCTCCTGCCTCTTCACCAGTCAGCCCTTGACTGAACCAGGCTCCCTTCTTTTCTCCCCACTCCAGGCTTGGCATTGGCAGCAGGTATAACGAGGTGGGGCTACCTGAGCCCTGAGGTTTTCTTTAACCCCTGCTGTGCCTGGCAGCAGTCTCTCTGCTCTTTCACAGGTGTCCTCAAAGTGAAACACATTTCCTCCAATAAAATGCTATTTAACTTCTTAACAGCAATCATTAGTGAATGACAACAAATATCCCTACTCCTCCAAAAGCAACACTGCACTAGCTGGCAAGGGAAAGCAACAGAAACTAGTTTCCTTTTGCAGATAAAGCAGACCATTTTACAGAAGATCATGCCACAGTATGGCCCTGGTTCTTCCTACATGGAGACCAATAGCACAGGCCAAAATAAGAAGCCAAATGACAGGAACAACCCTCCATTAAAATGAGTGGGGTTTTTGACCTAGAGAAGAGGAAACACCCAAGCAAACCCAAGTGCTAAGTGCCAGCTAAGGCAACATGAAAAGTTTGTGTACATAATATTCAGCTCAGAGAGCACACTGCGTATGAGAAGATGCATATTTGGAAACTGAAAACTATGATTTTGTTCTATTCCTAGCTAACCACCACCTCCCCTCCTGATTAGAAAGTTCAGTTTACAAGCCACACATGGTCTCTCCACATTGCTGCAGCGCACATAAGAGACAGTTGTTTTTAAATCAGGTTCTTACAAGCCACACCTTTTGCAAAACAAAAAAAGTTTCCTTTCCTCCTTTCCACATTTTTGAATTCAATATGGGGGACAATGAAAACTGACTGTGTGTGTCTCTCTCTCACTCTCTCTCAGCACTTTCATAACAAGTTGTTTAGGTGTATTCAAAACAGTGAAACTACTTTGCATGAATGTCTCTGAGACTGAGGCTTTTTCCACACTTCAAGCGCTGTAGCAGTGCCCTATCTATTGCCATTGTACATTCGTAACATAGATGCAGACTACAGCAACAGAAGGGGGTTTTGAATCATTGCAGGAACTCCACCTCTCTGATCGATGGTAACTAGGTCAATGGAAGCATTCTTCTGTCAACCTAGCTGCATCCCCATCAGGCGTTAGGTTTGCATACTATAATGCTCCTGCATGGATTTTTAACACCCACGTGCTGTAGCTATGTTGACTTACATTTTAAATGCAGACCAGGCCTGAATAGTCCAAGACCCCCAAACAACAGTTTCCTGGAGGAAGGTTCCCCACTACCATGTCACTCCTACCCCAGGCTATATCCAGGGGCATTAAAAGAACACCCTCAACCTTAAAAACCATAGTTTCATCCAAAACTTTGTACCTCTTATTTACCCATAAAATCTTTATAACTGAAAACAAAGTTATTTTCCTGAAGTTCCCCCCACACACACACACACAATTTGTTTACTTTGTGCATTAGATAACATCGGGTGTACACTTCACTGATTTGTTGGTGGCAGACTCAAGCGCTACACTGGAAGGCGCTCCCTTGCACACCAAGCCACATGCTCTGCAAAAGGGTGTTCACCACCACTGACAGCAGTACCAGAGCTGAAACTGAAGCAGCAGCAAGCAGGCATGTGTACAGAGAGAAAGGAAAGAGGTGCGGGGGATGGGGCAGAGGATGTACAATGGAGAGGGGTACCCAGAAGAACTTTATGAGCACAGTTTGGGGGCAGAAAAAGCCTTTTGAACATTTTAATTCTTTAAATAAAAACAATAAGACCACGCTCTATGGAAAATTTATTTATTATTAAATAAATCAGTTCTCCCCCTGCCCTCTTCTCCATGTCCCCCAAGACTGAGTTCACGATATCCCTTTTAATACAGGATGCTCCATTCTGTCCCTCAGAGGGGTTCACTTAATTCCATTTGATTTCAATGGGACTTATGTGCACGTATGAAAAAAGCAGGATTTGACGCCAATGAAAATCACTTGAGATTTCCATAGGAGATTTGCCTTTGTGAGGAATTTGGGATTGGTTAAATGAGACATTCCATGTAAGAATCATTTGGGTACCTCAGTGCCTCATGTTCCTCACACATCAGGGGATGCATAAGTCTAGTTGCACCCAAAGTACCAGTTATGCTCCTCTGAAATGCTGGTGTCTCACTGCATTACAGGCTGCCACAGAAAACAGCTCCAAGATTCGACCCGTGGCAGCTTCTGGTCGTTTCCAGCTATATAACGAAGCATGTACAAAAATACTGCAAACTGCACTCCTAATTGCATGCCAAGCCTTGTTTCTCCCCCCTCCAGAAAGCTTTCTATGCGCCTGCTGTGTTATGCTTAATCTGTGATATGTTGTGCAATAAGTTACCATATCCTTTCCACGTACATGAATTTAAGACTCTCTGCCATACATATGTACCTAGAGTTCTAGAAAAACTAATATAATATTCTGAGAAATAATATGTGATCGCACAACTAAAGACTAACATAATACATATGTATTAAGGGGTAGAGTTAAGTTTGTGCATACAGTCCTGACTGGCATTTTGTGACTTGAGTGCAATTAACATTCTCTTCACACCACAGATATGGAACTGATGCTATATCACAGTATCAAAACACTACATTTGGGTTATTTTATAACTTTCTTTCACTAAGTTTAATACCCCCCAATTTTCTTGCCTTCCTCCCCACTCATTTTGACAGGACACAATCCCCACTTCCTCTTCTCTTTCTTCTTCCTCTATCTTTCTTCATTATTTAAGTAAGAGGAGATTCCAGCAGCTCAGGGCTGCCCGGGGGGGGCAGGCAAGTGGGGCAATTTGCCCCAGGCCCCACAGGGCCCTCCACAAGAATATAGTAACCTATAGTATTGGAACTTTTTTTTTAAAAATGGAAGGGGCCCCCAAAATTGCTTTGCCCCAGGCCCCCTGAATCCTTGGGGCGGTCCTGCAGTAGCTTCTCATTTCTGTGACAAGATGGATGTACACAGAGCACTCCTGCACTGCTTCATGTGAGTCAGGCAGGAATGCTGGTTAATAGCACACTTCTGTCTGGAAATTTCTTAGCTACTGCTGTAACAAGTGCAAGTACAAGGGCAAGTGGAGAAAATATTTTTCTCTGTTTCTTAGTGTTATTGTGTGCATTTGACAGTACTTTGTGTATAGCCATTTTCACCATTTCCCCTGTAAGGTGAGTTTCCTCTTTTCTTTGTGTGAGGTTTTCATACAGCAACAGGAGAGAGAAAAACTACTTTTAAAAAAACCCACGTGATTCCAAAGCCACAAATGTTGGCAGGGGTCGGGGGGGGAGGGGGGGGAGGTGTAGGACTTATATTTCAGTTTTTAAAAACTGACACGATTTCATATGGACGGTGTCCCTTTAAAGCACCAAACTAATCTCAGGAGATCTGGGTGTGACTCCCCGCTCTGTAACAGGCATCCTGCACAACCCTGAGCAAATCATGGGGATAATGACTGACACACACACGCATACAGCTCTTTTATGGAGAAAATACGCTAACTAAGAGCTAGGTATTATTTAGGATCTGGTATTCAGAACCTCTGAAAAACCAACAGCCCCCACTGGCTTTGCTGGGGTTAAAAAACAAGCTATTTTTCTCAGTCTTCATCTACTCCTTTGCAAAATGAGCATTAATATTAGTTCCATCTCATAGGGATATTGTGAAGCTTAGTTTACTAGAGCTGGAAAAATGCTCTAATATTAATGGATGGGAGGCATTGGAGAAGTGCAAACTATTACCAACAGCAGACCTACAGATAAAGAGAGCTGCATGCCAGGCTCTGTAGAGTCAAACAAGGGTCACAGGTTGATTCCCATTAAATGTTAAGAACCTCTCTTGCAGGAATCAAAGCCAGCATGATGAAATTAATCTGGGCATGAATAAATTTCAATGGCTGACTTTGTTTCTTCACCTTACAGTCACAGACATCCGTGGCAACTAACATCACAAAAGTGGTCCATTCTTAACTCGACATGCAGGATGCTTCAGCACCACAACCACCTGTACCACTAACCTCCTAAGGGCCTGGTTCTACTCTCAGAAATGTGGACGTGTTGCTCATGCTATCACATACATTGTTATAAAAAAAAAAAAAAAAATCAGCTGTTTGTGCACATGTTGATTTTACAAGATGTGCAGCAAAGAAGGTCTATACATCACAGAGTCAAACTGGTTTCTGAGTGTTCTCACTGAAATCAAGCAGATATAAGGCAATGTAACTCTAAAGAAAGAGAAAGTCAAACGTATACACATACAGTATAATACTTTGATTTGATGCCCTTTTTCTGGTAACAGCAGCACTCATTTTTAGGCTACGTGAGAGACTAGTCCCCTTCTCTCTCCAACCCATGGACATTTTTTATCCAGACAGATGGAACTTATCCTCGAAAGCTAAAAATATTTTCCAGTAATTCTTGCTGCGTTGGATGAGGACAAAAAACTGGTAGACTTGGGAGCACTGGAAAGCAAGAGTATGTGTGTGTGTTAGTGCAAGAAGTGTGCTAGAGCAGGGCACATTTAGAGTGGGCTTCTGTAAAACATAGTTATGACCAGGGATAGTGTCATTAAATACCATGTAGATTTACAACAGTGTCTGCTGTACAGGGAAGAGTTTTCTTCTGGAGACTGGCCAGGTTGCGTTTAATTTAGTATGTAAGAAATCAGCCTGAACAGACAATTGCATCACCAAGGCAAAAGCTCCTAAAGTGCTGTCATGATGTTTGTGACTTAAAAGCAACTTTATAAAGTATAAATTTTTACAGAACTGAAGCCTTGAGACCAGCACATTTATACATGGGTGTGCAGTGCTGTTTATATGGGTAGGTTTGTCTCAGGCTGCACGTCTGCAAATGTAGGTGAATGTCTGTGTGCCAACTGTAGAAGTTAAGAAAAACCACATTTCCTATCCTGTAATGCAACTGTTATCACGTGACTGCTTTAAAGTATCAACACAGAAGTGCTAAACATCTACAGCACCCATTGACTTTCAACTGCAGTTGTGGGTGCTTAACACTCCTGAAAAATCAAGCCCAAGACAAGCCCTTTGATTTAGGTATCTTAAATTCATGCTGTAAACAGAAAATAAAAAGAATCTATTTTCTAGCCAATCTGCACATATGTCAGCTCTATTAACATTAATGGAAGTAACAGGTGCCTTAGGCACAAAGAACTTGTACCAGGCTGAAGGACTTGAATTATGAGAATGCCAGGCCTCACCAACTGTACGGTACCAGGAATGAAACTGGGTAGCTTGTGTTGTATATCTACCCCCAAGGGATACTGCAGCCCACAAAAAGACCAGTGTATATAGCTAACAACACATGCTAATATAACATCTGTTTTAGACTGAAATGTTTACAAACTTTAAGAAGTAATCAAAAGATAAATGGAACACAGAATAATTAATAATTTACATTTACACAGCACTTTTCATCAACATATACAACTAGCTACATAAGTGTACACACACACACACACACACACCCCTCTTTCTGTCAGTTCTGAATTTCTATACTTTTGTTTTCTGCATCTCAAACCTGTGAAGATCCTCTCCCCAGATCCCTACTGTCTATCGTTCTGATTTTAATCTCTCTGCTCCATTCCCAAGGACACATATTATAGCCACCACCATCCTTCTAAGGAGGAAAGGATACAGTTCCCTTCAGAGCCCATCAAAGCTGCTCCGTAAAACATTCAGGAAGTCACTTTTGGGCAACACAGGGAACTCGTTTTCCACTCCTCACTCCAAGGAGTGGAGTCTGCTGTCTCCACAGCAGCATTTTGTTTTTTACATAAGCAGTAGCACATTATAAACCTGATGGTCCCCAGTGCAGGCAAAGAAAGACATTAGAGCCTTATATTGTATTATTAGGCCACCCTCTCAAAGAAGCACTAGTTACCTGGGTGCTTCCCTGCCCCTGCAAAAGAGAGGCAGAAATCTAAATATTTCCACAAACAGCAGACCAATAACTAAGACCTCAGAAAGACAAGACGGGAAAACTTTCTCAGTCTCACACGTGAAGATAGAAGATATGGAACCCTGTGCTTGGCATAGCTCACCCTTGATGAGAAAGCAAGGAAGAAAAACATTCCAACATCAGAGACTATAGAAATAATACCACGGACAATGGAGAGGTAAGGGGAGAAAGAGAGAGAGAGAGAGAGAGAATTTTGTTGACAAAGACCAAACACAGTAAGAAAGCCGAGTCCATCCGAAGTTGGCAAACAAGACCTAGTTAAGTCCCAACTAATCTCTAGGAAAGTAGCACAACAGCATCACAGAAAATAGTACATGCACAAAATTTCCAATGGGAGGTGGTAGGGGGTTCGAACTCATCCAAAAGGAGAAAAAGAACCTGCATGGAGCTGCTACAGTACCTGGATTCTCGCAGCTCCGGAGGTCATTCAGTTTCCTCTTTGCTATGCTGGAGGGGCGCAAAAAAAAAAAAAAAAAAAAATCCTGTAAAGCTCGGAGCTTCAGAAAGCAGTTTCCCCGCACAGGTTTAAACAGATCCTCTCGCTCTCCTTGTAACTTCTCAGAACAATCCATTGAGGGCTGCTATGGCAACGAAGCAGTTAAACCCATCATTCTGGGCTGATGGAGGAGCCAGCACAAGAAGCAAAATCTGTAATAGTTTGTTGTCAGTGATCAAACCCTACCCACTGCCAGCAAAAACAGCACCAGGCAAGCAACAGGCACTGGCTCATTCGCCCGCTCTCTCACTCTGTGAGCAGAATAGCCTTGACTGTCTGTGTGCTGGAGGATGTGGGGGCGGACTTTAAAGAGGGCCAACTCCCTGGGCCTCTCTCTGCCAATCAAAGGCCTGGGATTCCTGGCAACAGCAGCACACAATCTAAGTGAGTGCAGTACATGGGGAGTGCTGCAGCAGTCCATGCTCAATGCAGGCAATGATGAAAGAAAGGCTCAAAGGCAGGAGGTCTTATTCCCACCCCGACCCCTACTCCCATCTACCAGGCAAGACAGCACTGCACCTGACTGACAAGAACAGCTGTTGAGCGATTTTAGTCTCAGTTAAAGTGTAGAGTCGTTAATGTTTGATATTTAAACTGTTTGATGTTACCTTCTTTTTATACTGCCCATTTCAAGGGGCCCTCAGCTACCCTTGGATTGGAAGGGGGAGAGAACAAGGGTAGTAGGTGTGGGGGACAATAGCTATTTGTCTCTTCATCTGGATCTCCCAAGTGCTTGGAATCTATGAATTGCCCAGAGCAGCAGCCCCAGGGTGGACAGAGCAGTATTAGTGTGTCCAGCCTAAAACCAGACTCTGTGAATTGTAAAAAAGAGGGAAAGCGGACGAAAGGGTCACACATTTTTTCACTCCTGCAATGTCAAAGGCACTACCTAGCAGCTGCACACTTACAAACTGCAATTTCTTACCCATTTAAGCATAAAAAATGAGAGGACAGTGATCGGAGCATGTGACATACACAATCCAGGCACTAGTCTCAACCTCACAGTGTGAAATTGCTGTTTTGAGTGGGGAACTATCCCACTGATTGTATTAGAAAAACAAAATTATTCCTTCCCCAAATGCACACGTGCCCAGCTGGAATTTCTCAGAATGTCTGAAATGAGCTTACTGATAAGGTTAACAGTTAGAAGCTTTCAAATTGGCCACTTTTTACTACCTTTTAGAGCATTTGTTTAGGTCCTGCTGGATCGATTTGCTGAAGCTAGAAGTATCGTGCTTACCACACACGAATAAAGTTTACACCACACAGTGACTTCACTTCAGCCTCACTTGACCTACCCTCCACACTTGCTTTCCTTCCCTCCATGCCTCTCCTCCTTTAACATCTCGCCTCCCTTCCTACCCATTTATCTAATCTTCCTCTAACAAACTGACACCTAAAAAATAGATATACACATACCTTTTTAAAAAGGCAAACAAACAATCATGGAACTATCATGCTCTGTGGAAACCACCACACTGTTCACTCTCCTTGTATGCTATATTCATTTCCCCCACCCCTTGTCTATTTATATTGCTAGCTCCTCAGGGCAGGGACTGACTCTCATTCTATCTTTCTACAGTGTCAAGCACAGTAGGGCCCAGATCTTGGTTGATCTCTAAACTCCTCCCATATAGGAGCTGTGAATCTTTTTTTAAAGTATTTACATTTTTCATCCTAACTCCTTTCATGTATACCAGGGCATTTGACCACAAAGTCAATTTACTGCAACCAGGAAAGACATTTTATTACAATGAATTCAACGCAAAATGCATCTAACAGATTTACAGGGTCCAGGATAAATCAGGCCCCTCTTCCGCTGTATTATTCACTGCAACCACATCCCTTCTTGCTGGATGTCTCACCTACCCCTTGTTTCTACACTTCCTTGTAGTTTTTAGTGTCCCTAGCCAGCCGGACACCCACACACATTCATTTCAATTCAATAATACTTCACCGACATGACAAACTATACGAATAATACCAAAGCATGAGCCATATAGCGTGCTCCACTCTCTCTCAAAGGGAACAGCTATTTGTCCAGGATAGGGCAATACCCCTAAAGAGAAGCAGTCCCCCTACAGTCTCTCACTTTTTTTCATTAAGTTTGCACATTGTCACTGTACTCAGACTATATTAACAAAAAAATAATTTTGAATCAAATTTAGAGATCCATTTCCTACTAGTACTGTCCACTTCATGCCAAGATGGAACCTGTGGTCAAACTCCATTTTTGAACGGTGCTGTTTATGTTACTTAGGGTTGCAAATAGAGACGATTGCTCACTAATCTGTTCATCATTGCATAGTTCTCTGTTTTTCTTTCAACACCCTAGAAGTCTACTACACACACACTTTGTATCTCCAGTGTCTCAGATCAGCTACCTCAATGGTTGGTGACTGCAGAAAACCTAGGTTCCAATATAATGTTAAGTCTCCTGCTCCCTGGTTTGGTGGGTGTACAATACATTGCTTCTACAGAGTCAATACTGACAGCTGCTATGTGAACAGCTTCTGCTAGCTGATCAAAAGATGGTACAGGAAGGAGAACGCTCACCTGCTACAATGGTGGTTGCCTAAAGGCAAAAACAGAGCCAGAGCTAGGCATAAACAGACTAAAGGCTAAATTGCTTAGGGCCCCAAGCAGCAAAAGTGGACACCATTCGCTTTTTTGAATATGTGTTGTTTGTGGATGGGCCTCCAATGGGCTAGCACCACCTATGGGCAAAAATATTATAAGAGAAGCAGAGTGATGGTGCTCTCAAAGTGAAAATAGGTGCAGAGAACCTCAGGACTCTTTCTGGACTAGATTTAGTTGTACTGAAAGAATATTTCAGTGGTTGAAGGCAATCACCACACACACACACATTCCCTACAACTCCTGAGTTCCTGTGTGCCTATACAGGGAGCATACCGCATGGTGTCAGGGAACCTTCGCATAGAAGAGCCAGGTAGCCATCTCTTCTCTCCTCACTATGCCCAACTGCAGTACTCTAGCTTCCCTGCTCTCCTTCCTCTATGCTTCCCATTTAATAGAAAGGCAAATAACAAGGCTGTCCCTATCTTGCACACTAGAGGGAAGTCACATTCCTATGGAACCAGGTTTTTCCCCTGTACCTTACAAAGTCCTAGCACCATGCCACTTGTATCTTGCTGCAGCTTACTATCACCATTATAGCTGATTCACACAAAAGAAACAAAATCTTTAAGTTTCGTTTGTTCTCATTTAGGGTTTTCTTCTTGCTTTTACTCCTGCCCCTGTGTGACCGGGGTCCCAGTGAGGGCCAGCTGAGGTCACACAATTAGGGTGAACTGCAAAGAATGGGGCAGATAATCCCCAAAGCTGGTGGATATTTTCAATACTTAGATTTACCAAGCCAGCATAAAACAGCTTCTTTATTATCTCACTGGTTGTCCAGAAATCAACAACACAGTTCCCTTGAAGTAACCCAGCCTCAGGCCTCCATCCAGATACCCAAGTCAAATATAATGAAGATTTCTGAAAATCTGATTTTATCATATAAAGGAAAAGGCTCTACCAATCCCAAAGGATCAGCCACATTACCTCCCAAGTTAATGGATATTCCAGATCTTACCCAAATACACGCATGCAGCCAATTCTTATTAACTAAACTAAAATTTATTAAAACACAAAAGAAGAGTATGGTTAAAAGATCGATATACATACAGATATGAGTTCAATTCTTGAGATTCAGATTCATAGCAGAGATAGCGAGCTTTGTAGCTGCAAAGATTGCTTTTAGAATGTAGTTCATAGGTTAAAGTCCATGTCCAATATTATATCTAGGGTGTACCAGCTTAACTGGGATCTCATCCTGCGACTCAAAACTTCCCCTGACGAAGCTTAAGCAGATCTGAGATTAAAAGGATCAGGACCCAAGGATCTTTTATACAATTTCAGGTCTTCTTTGGCAAGTTGGAGTCCCTCAGGGAACAATAACACCCTTATTTCCTAAGCATCCATCATTATAATTATTCACACAGATTAATTAAGGCCATTTATCCATAAGGCAGTCTATCATTGGTACTTAGCTATATGAATTAACATAAGATAATCACCTATTCCTTCACCATTCACTGATGATTTGCTATACATTTCAAAGAGATGAACACAGAGATATCCCGTGTTTACACTTTATTTAAGTGCTAGGATGTTCTTTTCATCTTTGAATGATCAGAATACAGAACAAACAGTGACGGTTATTACATTGTTGACCACTACCCATACATATGTAAAAACATAAAAGTTATCTCCCCACATGTCTTTAAGCTTTGAATTTGGGTCATTTATTTTGCACGATGTTTAATCCTTGCTGGCCATACCTCACACCCTGATTTACATTCCTTGTCCAACATTTTATTTTGACTGCAAGTTCTTTGTGGAAAAGATGATCTAGTCTTCTTATCTGTAAAGTGTTTAGCACTGGTGTTATATAAATAACCATCATCACTTAAATGGAGAAATATTATTTCAGCAATGGCAAACACTGGTGAGCCACAGGCAGGAAGGGTCAGTGATGCAAGAGACAGCAAATAGGAATGAGCACTAACCAACAAGAACCTCAGCATGGCCAGGCAGAGTTTCTTCTAATGAAGAACAGCAAGTGAAGTATTCAACACACTCCACATCTCCATCTATTCTTATGATCCTGACCTATGAAAGACAATATGTTCTCATAATTAGATCAAAAGACTTGGGACCTTCTGCTTTTTGTTCCTGGCTCTGACATTTACAGACAGTATCAGTCTGAACAAGTCACTTAACCCCGTTAGACAGGCATACTGCTATTTATCCACTGCATGTGACTGGTGACGAATGGCGAAAAACTGGGGGTTTTTTACATCAAAATTAGTTTTTTATTTAAATTGGTTATTTTTTAATTGCTTAAATAAATATGTATAAATAACTTATCCTTTTGGTTAGCGTAAAGAAGCACCAAATTTAGTGTAAAGGCTTTTTTGGTTGCAAGTCAACATGTTTTAACTGTTACCAACTAATGAGAATTAAGCTCTCTTTAAGGTTCATAACTAAAAAGTACAAGCACAACTCAAGTCAATAATTTAAATCAAGGTTTCCTGCTAGCTGATTTAAATTCTAATTAAAATTAGTGATTTACATCATTTTGATTTAAATCAATCCACCTTGGCCTGTTGCGAGGCTGTTGTAGAGCACTTTGAGTTCTCCAGAGAAGAGGCACTACTGGAAATGAAAAGTACTATGAACATTCTTAAAGTTTTGGAAACAATTCGAGTAGGATCAGAGCTGCCAGAGGAGACAATGCCTTTGCATCCAGGATGGGCCATCCTGATTATCACTACAGAGGTCTTTTTTCTCCTGCTGATAATAGCCCACCTTAATTGATTAGTCTGGTTAGAGTTGGTATTGGCAACACTCATTTTTCCATGTTCTCTGTGTGTGTATATCTTCCTACTGTATTCTCCACTGCATGCATCCGACGAAGTGGGTTTTAGCCCATGAAAGCTTATGCCCAAATAAATTTGTTAAGCTCTAAGGTGTCACAAATACTCTTCATTCCTTTTGCTGATACAGACTAACACGGCTACCACTCTGAAACCTGTTTCCATCTCAGTCCCTCATCAGAAACCTCAAGCGAGGCAGCCAATTTTTGCCGGAGTATAGATTGATGAAAAGAGAAAATTCAACCAGAAGTGAAGGGATGGAAGAGGGTCATTTCAGCTCATATCAGACTAGGGTGACCAGATGTCCCAATTTTATACGGACAGTCCCAATTTTGGGGGGCTTTATCTTATATAGGTGCCCATTACCCCCCAACCCATCCTGATTTTTCACACTTGCTGTCTGGTCATCCTAGATCAGACACACATAGATTCCCATCTATTATCCTCCTTAGTTTTACTTGACCACACAGATTTAAATCCTCAGTCACAAAGACAAGAACAAGACACAGCTCCCTCTGAAGCCAATCACTGCTGCTCCTAAATCATCCAGAGTGGCTGCTCCACACTGACTTTTCCTGGGCAGCATTCTTAACCTGGGTCACAGAGAGCTAAAACCAATCCCAAGATCTTCTAGATTGATCTAGACATGGTTAAATGCCGAGGTCCATTCTATCAGCATATGGTGCTAATTTAAAGTTCTCTCTCTCTCCCCTCCCTGCCCTCTCTGTCAGAGATTTTTAATTTTAGGAAATTTTATGGGCAATTTCAGAGCCTCCAAATTAAGAATATACTGAATATCTTCTGTAGATATTATGCCCCCTTTGAAGACACTGTCAGTTCACACTACAGCTGCCCAGCAGAAGCCAAATAAATATTTATAGACTACCACAGGCTAACGGAAAAGAAAAATAGTATTAACACATTAGATGTCCATAGGAGTGAGGGAAAGGAATGTAAACGGAGCCCAGATGCAATCCGAAAATGGTAAGGCTGGAAGACGGGGCTTGAAAGTTTGTTAATATGATGCATCTGCCAAGGCCACTAGATAATAACCAGACTCCCTACCTTGCCGGCTGCTCTAGGAATTGGTTTACTTTAAGCAGGGATGAGAACTCCTTGCTGGGCCATAAGAGCACATTGACCACAGCAACAGTTTCATTGTCATAGCAAAGCCAATAACAACAACTCCAGTCAAGCCAATTAGACCATGTGGCCTTGTTTAGAAGCAAAGGGATGGAGCTAACAGGACTCAGGGTTCAAATCTGGATTCTCTGCCAGGCCTCTGACCCTCTGTATGACTGGAGGCAAATCATCTATAGCAGTGTTTTTCAAAGTTCGGGTTGGCATGTCAGGCACTAGGTTGTCTTGCTCAGCACCCAAGGATCCTAGTACATTAGAAGTCCCGTCAGCAGTGATGCCCAGCTAAGGCAGGCTAGTGCCTACCTGTTCCAACACTGTGCTGTGCCCCAGAAGCAGCCAACAGTGGGTCCAGCTTCTAGGCAGGCGAGGCCACAGGGCTCGGCACGCTGCCCCCGCCCCAAGCACCCACTCCACACTCCCACCGGCCAGTTCCCAGCCAATGGGAGCTGGGGGAGGGGGGTGCCTGCAGGTGAGAGCCACACAGAACTGCTTGGAAGCCTGCCTCTGCACCCTGGCTGTGCCGCTGACTGGGAACCACTGGAGATAAGTCCACGTTCCAATCCCCTGCCTCAGCCCTGAGCCCCTGACAAACCCAGAACCCCTTCCTGCGCCCCAAACCCCTCATACCTGACCGCACCCCAGAGCCTGCACCCCCGTCCAGAGCCCTGACCCCCTCCTGCACCCTACTCCCCCACCCCAGAGCCCACTCCCACACCCTAAACCCCTCATTCCTGGCCCCACCCTGCACCCCAACCCTCTCCCCCAGCCCTGAGCCCCTTCCACACCCCAAACCCCTCATCCCCAGCTCTGTTGGGTCATAGGCATCGACAATTTTCTTCACCTGGGTCCTCGAAAAAAAAAATTGAACACCAAAGATCTATAGTGCCCCAGTTAGAGAATGGACTAGAAAGCAAGACCCTCCCCTGCAAAACCAAGTGCTGCTTCTGAACTGAGCTTCCATGGGGAAATAAACAACAAGAAAAAAGAGGAGAGAGATAATTAAAAAAAGCTTTCATTAAGTTCTCCACAGGGAATACACACTCACTGATAAGTCAAAACATTTACAATCCTCCTTTGAAAAGTAAGTGATGGACAAGAATTAGATATATGGGCCAAATTCAGTGGTGATGTAAACAAAGGTACACATTACATGTAAGCGCAACAGGGAAAACTACCAACAGGAAAGTGTAAGAATGTAACAGAGGTGGGAAAAAATATCACAGTTTAATCTGCTGGTGGGAACTACAGCAGCATAACAACAAGAGCAGATTGCTAGGAATGCAACAGAATTTTTGAAGACTGTTTCAAAGGAAGAAAGACATAGTATATAAATAATATACACATTAAATAGATCTGGGATACAATGCAGCAGCTAACTGCTTTTCGGGGAGAAGGGGAAGGAAATTTCTACAGTTTGTAAAAGCTCTTTGTTATAATGTCTCTCTCTCACACACCTGTGTTTATATTTCTATTGTCTTAACAAGGATCACATAATGTTAAGATAACAAAAAATATAAATGTAAAAAAAAAAGAGCAAAACCAGAATAAACCTAATGTGCTCCTCTCTCATTTGTTACTTATGTTGTGGTAGCATCTAGAAGCCCCTGTCATAGACCAAGGACCCTATTATGCTAAATGCTGTATAAAGAGAACAAGAAGTCGTCCTCCGCCCCCCACAAGAGTTTACAATCCAAGAAGAAACACTGGACATTTTAGCCTTTCAGCTTCAAAATCATTTATCATTTATTTTTTAAGAATCATGAGAAAGTGTTGAGTTGTCACTGGCTCTCCTCCTCCAAATTTACACCCAGTTTGCAAATGTCTACGCTAATCAAAATAGACCATTGGTTTATTACACTATAGAAAACATCAGTCCCTGGACTTTGCAGTAGAATTGGTTGAGAAAGAAACAGGGGAAATTGCAATATTTCTCTTTTTCCTTCAAATTAAGAAAAAAAATGACAAATCTGATAGCTGGCTAAAAAATGGACAGGGAGTAGGGAAAGAAGGGAAATTGCAAGAATATCACCAACATTTTTCCTGTTTGTTCTTTCCCAAAATTTTTGCTAACATTTCAGAATTTTTTCAACCAGCTGCTTTTAGCGGAGGAGGGAGAGTGTTTGTGTTTTCCCTTTTTTTTTTTTTTTAAATTGGGTCTGTTGCCAGACTGTTTCTAAGCAACAGAGCTTTCCTCTCATAGATTTTGTGCCATAATACTATTTATGAAGCTCAAGTGCTGAGAAAAGAGAAGAGCTGAGCATAAACTTTATATATGAAAAGAAATCTTCATATTCAAATACTTTAAAGTGGAAGAGAGGGGATATGTGAAGTTAAAGTTCTATAAAAAGGTTTAGTCAGCAAAGCAAATGTGTGTTTTATCTGCTACTTAGCAACATCTATTTTGAATTTGATATTTCCCCCATCCTCTGTACCCCAGAGGTTTTGTTGTTATTATTCAGTCCTCTAGGCGATGATTTTAAAACCAATCCATAAAAATCCATTATTGACAAGGACTGAGCAGGGAGTCCTATCTATAATAAAAGCAGCTGCAAATTATAAAGGGTGCAATCGAATCCAAAGCTATTAAGAATGGGGAGCCTTAAATGTTAAACATGCCTGGACTCAACCCATTTGATCATGCTGATGTGCACACCACACTATTTTCTACATAATATAACTGTTTTTTTTTTTGTTTTGTTTTGTTTTTTAACTGGAATGCATGTTACTACTTTTTTTAATTATTATTTGAATAACGGTTGCACCAAAAGGCCAGCTTTGCTGATGCTCTTACTGCTAAAAACCTAATTGCAGAGGAGTGGAGCATGCACATTAGCGCTATGCGGGTGCACAGAGCACTGCATGGTCCTCAACAGAAGAGTGTGCCACCAAATGCACAGAAGAGAGAGAAATGCACACTTTTTCTCCAGTCCTGCTCTGTCCTCATTATCTATGGGGCTACCCACAACAAGAACTAATAGGAAGAATATTATCAGATGGAAATGTGATTTTCATATTGATAATGTTCCTTTAAGGGACTTGAATGCTATAAAAAACAACATATAGATAATGCGCAGAATTCTGCCAAGGGCATTGCCAAAACTACAAACTTCAGAAGTGAAATTCATCCATGTGTATAATGTTATCTGAGGCAGCTATATAAATGACTGGCCATCACCCATCCATGTTATTTCCATAGTTTATTATGAATACTGTAGTAGCCCCAGAAACTCTTTATCCTCAATACTAGCCCTCAACGAGAGGAGAAAGTGAACAAGGAGACCAAATTTAAAAGAATAGAATGCAGACAACATAGCTTATTGCTTAAGACCACAAGATCAGCTTGTCCTGGATTTTGTACATCTTTTTAGCAGACTCATGCACTAGCAAGCAACTCCAAGGAAACTCAGCAGTAGTCAATAAATCAAGGATCATAATTCCCTGCAGCCAGCATGAGATGCACAATGAGTAGCTCTACGATGCTACAAGTGTGTGGATTTGAGTATTTCAGAGGCATCACTGACTGTAAGTTACCTGTAGACAACCCCAATGCACTGCATGGCCAAGCAGCAGATTTGGGTTCAATTCCCAATCTTCCACTCCCAAGGCCAGCAGGAACTGGAACTAGTGTAACCAGACAGAAAATGTGAAAAATCAGGACAGGGTGGGGGAGGTAATAGGAGCCTATTAAGAAAAAGACCCAAAAATCAGGACTGTCCCTATAAAACTGGGACATCTGGTCACCCTAGCTGGAACTAACACCATTCCAAGCTTCTAGCAGCTGAGGAAGCCAGTCAACAGGTTCCTCTGTCTGTTTGAACAACTGAATTAACACATTCCACAAGGAGTCTACACCAGAGTGACAGGGGATGCAATATGAAAACTCAAGGGTGCAGTGTAAGCAGGGTCGTTGGGGCTCTATCAAGAATGCAAAGGACTGTCTCTTTCAAAATAATACATTGGGTCTCATTCCAAAAGGTTTCTCCTTCTCAGAACATGCACCTGTTTCCTTAAACTGCTATTCATCATTTGACACAGGGCATGTTTACACTTAGATCACTGCAGCGGCACAGCTGCACCGCTACAGCACGTGTGGTGAAGATGCTCTATGCCGACAGGAGACGGTCTAACATCGACAGAGTGCTGTGCAAACTACCATTTATGATGGCATAATTTACGTCACTCAGAGCAGTGGAATATTCACACCCATGAGCAACATAAATTTTGCTGACATAAATGGTACTGTAGTCTTAGCATAATGCTGTCATTTTCACAGCAAAAAGAATGTGTAATTGCATCACATTCATTCAGGAACTTTCCAAAATATTAACTATTCAACAACAACGAGCAGTTCCAGATTCAGATGGCTGATGTAAATTCATTTGACTCCTGCTGTGATTTGAACATGGAAAAAAAATCAATCAGGAGCAGTAAAGATGGTTTTGTAATTGGGGCTTTGATTATTCATGGTGGTGTTTCTTTCAGGAAAAGGAGAGAAGCCAGATGTTCAAGGCTGAAGTTGCCACTCTCTATTTAGCCCCCTGCATAAGGTACATGTATCTCTGTATGAAATTATGGCAGCTGATCCCATCAATTAGCCAAAATGTATAATGAAAACAGCCCAGGCACAGCACTATCTCTATAGAGAAATCTAAGGCTTCCAGATTGTGGATTACAAGGAAGTCATAGGCAGATGTGAGGCGAGAACAGCTTGACTGCTCTCAGTTCATCTTAGAGAGAGATTGTTGAGTTTACAGGTCTGTCGCATCTTATGCGCATTTAACATGTGCGATTTCAGCTTTATGCGGTTGACAAAAAAAAAAAAAAAAGAGAGAGAGAGAGAGAGAGAAAAACAACAATTTAAATACTGTTTCTGTAGTGCGGGCGATTCTGCCCGCCATTCAACTCAACGTAATTTTGACTATACACAGTTCTCACTTTACGCGCTAACCGCAGAACAGAACCCCCATGTATGATGAGACAGACCTGTACTACTATATAAAGAAAGAGGCCAATAAGCATTGACTACAGTCAGGGGTAGTGTAGACATCAAGACAGTTTCCACACACTCAGGGAGCACTTCCAGGGCACTTTAATTCTTATCAGTAGGACCACTGCCTTTCCTCTCCAAGGAACCCACACAGTTCTGCTAACATACATCAGTCTTGACCCACAAAGCCTCCTCCTATTGCCATTTCAGATTTGGCTTTCCCCTAAATAGATTAATAGTCATGACAAAGGGAGTGATGGTTCTGCAATGTGCACAAGTGTCCACTAGGGGTCAGATTAAGATTCCATCCATCTGTGCATGGACTCTCAGGCCACGTCTACACTACCTGATTAATTCAAATTTGTTTAAACCGATTTTATAAAACCGATTTTATAAAATCAATTTAGTGCGTTCACACTAGGATCCTTAAATCGAGTGTGTGCGTCCAAGGCTAGCGTCGATTTCAGGAGCGGTGCACTGTGGGTAGCTGTTCCACAGCTATCCCATAGTTCCCACTTCCTGGTTGAGAGCCCAGTGCCTGATGGGGCAAAAACATTGTCCCGGTGGTGCTGGTACAGCCTCACCCCTCCCTTTGTGAAGCAGCAGCAGCCAACCATTTCGCGCCTTTTTTCCTGGGTGAAGAGAGCAAACGCCATAGCACAGCAAGCATGGACCCTGCTGAGACCATGGACCCTGCTGAGATCAGTAACGCAATCGTGCAAGTTGTAAACACCTCGCGCACTCTCGTGCTGTCTATGCTGAGCCATGAACTGCAAATTCAGGAGAGGGGGATGGGAGGAGGAGGCGGAGGAGGCAGCTACGGCAGCGCACCGACAAGAGAGCGATGACGACATGGAGACTGAATTCTCCCTAACCGCGGGACCCAGCATTTTGGAGCTACTGCTGGTAATGGGGCAGCTTCTACCCATTGAACGCCGATTTTGGGCACGGGAAACAAGCACAGACTGGTGGGACCGCATAGTTTTGCAGGTGTGGGACGATTCCCAGTGGCTGCAAAACTTTCGCATGCGTAAGAGCACTTTCTTTGAACTTTGTGACTTGCTTTCCCCTGCCCTGAAACGCCCATAATACTAAGATGAGAGCAGCCCTCACAGTGGAGAAGCGAGTGGCAATAGCCCTCTGGAAGCTTGCAACTCCAGACAGCTACCGGTCAGTCGGGAATCAATTTGGAGTGGGAAAATCTACTGTGGGGGCTGCTGTGATGCAAGTAGCCAAAGCAATCGTTAAGCTGCTGCTACGAAAGTTTGTGACTCTGGGAAACGTGCAGGTCATAGTGGATGGCTTTGCTGCAATGGGATTCCCTAACTGTGGAGGGGCCATAGATGGAACCCATATCCCTATCTTGGCCCCAGAGCACCAGGGCACCCAGTACGTGAACCGCAAGGGGTACTTTTCCATGGTGCTGCAAGCACTGGTGGATCACAAGGGACGTTTCACCAGCATCCACGTGGGATGGCCAGGAAGGGTTCATGACGCTCGCGTCTTCAGAAACACAACTCTCTTTAAACGGCTGCAGCAAGGAAATTACTTCCCAGACCAGAAAATAACAGTTGGCGATGTTGAGATGCCTGTCGTTATCCTGGGTGACCCAGCCTACCCCTTGATGCCATGGCTCATGAAGCCATACACAGGCAGCCTGGACAGTGGTCAGGAGCTGTTTAACTACAGGCTGAGCAAGTGCAGGATGGTGGTAGAGTGTGCATTTGGCCGTTTAAAGGGTCGCTGGCCGATCATTACTTACTCGCTCAGACCTCAGCCAAACCAATGTCCCCATTGCTATTGCTGCTTGCTGTGTGCTCCACAATCTCTGTGAGAGTAAGGGGGAGACCTTTCTGGCGGGGTGGGAGGCTGAGGCAAATCACCTGGCCGCTGACTACGAGCAGCCAGACACCAGGGCGATTAGAAGAGCACACCAGGAGGCGGTGCGCATCAGAGAAGCCTTGAAAAGTAGTTTCAGCACGGGCCAGGGTATGGTGTGACTGCAGTGCTTGTTTCCCCTTGATGAACACCCTCCCCCCTCTATTGACTCTCCCTTCCCTAAGCAACCCACCCCTCCCCCTTTACTTACAGCTTGCTGAAGGAAAAAAGTCAGTATATTTTAAAAATCATTTATTCTGTATTAAAAGTCATTTGTATTGCTTAAAAATCATGAATTCTTTCTTAAAAGTCATTCCCTGTAAGAAAAACCACCCTCCCCCTTTGGATGTATTCTTGATTAAAAAGTAATTATAAAAAGAGGCACAGAATTATCTAGGTATCCCTGCATGGTGTGGTTTGGGAGGAGGATCGGAGGAAAGGAAAGCCCATTAAGCACATTTCAGCTTAATGTCAGCCTTTTGGTTGGGCTGTCCATGGGGGTGGAGTGGGCTGGTGCAGAAATCCTTCCCCCACGTTTCTAACACGTCTGGGTGAGGGAGATATGGAACGTGGGGAGCTTTGAGGGTGGTTAAACATGGGCTGCAGTGGCACTCTGTAACCCCGCGCTGTTCCTGAACATCCACCATGCGCCTGAGGATCTCAGTTTGATCACGCAGCTCCAGCTCCAGCGTTCCATCACTTCCTGCCACCTCTGATGCCTGTCTTCCTGCCTACCACCTCTGATCTTCCTGCCGCCACCTCTCATCTCGAGCGTCTCTCCTATCCTCCCGGTCACTGGCATCTTTCCTGTATTTTGCTATCACTTCCTTCCAATCATTCTGATGAGCTCTGTCACTGCGGGTTACTTCCATGATTTCTGAAAACATTTCATCTCGAGTTCTCTTTCTCCTCCGCCTTATCTGAGCTAGCCTTCCGGATGGGTAGGGAGGACAGACAAGTGTGCAGCTGCATGGGGGAGAGAAAAACAGGAGAGAAGTATGTAAAAAGATACATTTTACAGAACAATGCTTGTACTCTTTCACAGTGAATAAAACTATGCACCTTACATAGCACATGTGATTTCACTACAAGGTCGCATTTTGCATCTTTTAATACTGAGTGCCTGTGTCCCTGGTGTCTCAGAGCACACTGCAGACGCAGGTCCAGGTCCTGGCATCATAATTCAGCTTCCATGCGGCCATGGTAAGGCTTTATGTTTGACTTCTCCAGGGTTTATATCCACAGTGACCTATGATGCCTTGTTCCTGTTAAGAGGAACCAGCAACCCCAAACCCTCTTTCCCCTCCTCCCCCACCGCATGGCTGCTATCATGTAAGCTAATTGTTATTCATCTTCCTCCTTCCTCCCCCCCCCCCCCCCCAAAGCGCGTGGCTGGTAGCTGGGAAGATTCCCTGCTCGCCAAACACAGAAAAGCCCAGCGCAAGCCTTCCTCCCCTCCCCACACTCAGCTACGGGCAGGCAGGAGTTAAGCGGCAGCACAGTAGGAAAATCGCCATGTTTGCCCCCTAATAAAAAAAATTCCTCAATTTCAACCAGGTTACAATGAATGATATAACTCTGGTGAGAATAACCGCAGCGAAGATGCAGAACGTATGTTTCTTGAATGCCAGCAGTGTCCAGGCGCTTACGCAGCTGTGCTTTGTGAAGCAATGATTCCGAATTACTTGATGCATGCTGGCGTGGGAAGTCTCGGATGGGGGGACCGGATAAGGCCGCCTTGCCCCGAAATCTACTGAAAGGCTTTTTGAGTACCTCCAATATCGATTCATGGAGATTTCTTTGGAGGATTTTCGCACTCCATCCCCAGACATGTTAACGAACTTTTCCTGTAACTGTACTGGCTGCGAATGAATGACAACCCCTGCTTCAAATTTATCATTAAAAAAACGCTTGTTTTAAACCATGTTTGATTTAGAATGTACACTCACCAGAGGTCCCTTCCATGGCTTCACTGTCTGGGATAGTGGCTTGGTGGGCTGGGAGGGTAATTCTGGGCTCACAAAAAGCTCCTGGCTGCTGTGGGCTAATTGAGAGCTGCTGTGGCTATCAGCAATGCTCTTCCTCCTCTTCCTCTTCCTCATCTTTCCCCTCAGCAGAATCCTCAGCCACGGTTGATATTACAACCCCGACCTCTGAATCCACGGCCAGGGGTGGGGTACTGGTTGCGCAGCCCCCCAAAATTGCATGCAGCTCAGCATAGAAGCGGCATGTTTTCGGACCTGCTCCAGACCTTCCGTTTGCCTCTCTGGTTTTCTGGTATGCCTGCCTCTCTTTAACTTTTATTCTGCACTGCACTGAGTCCCTCCTGTGTCCTTTTGCAATCATAGACTTTGAAATTCTTTCAAATATTTTCTTCATTTCGTCTTGACGAACGGAGTTCTGTAGCACTGAATCCTCTCCCCAGATAGCGATCAGATCCAGTACCTTTGTGTGGTCCATGCTGGTGCTCTTTTTCGATTCTCAGGAGACTGCATTGTTACCTGTGCTGATGAGCCCTGCGTGGTCACCTGTGCTGATCAGAGCTCCACGCTGGCCAAACAGGAAAATTGAATTCCAAAAGTCCGCGGGGCTTTTCCTGTTTACCTGGCCAGTGCATCGGAGTTCTGACTGCTGTCCAGAGCGGTCAGTGGTGCTCTGTGGGATACCTCCCGGAGGCCAGTAACTTCGATTTCCGTCCACACTACCATAATTCCGATTTAGTAAAATCGATTTTAGGGTTACTCCTGTGGTTTTGATGGAGTACACAAATCGATTTAAAGAGCCCTTTAAATCGATTTACAGGGCGGTGTAGTGTGGACGGGTGCAGCGTTAAATCGATTTTAACGCTGTTTAAATCGATTTAACGGCGTAGTGTAGACCAGGCTTCAGATTCCAAATTTAAATCCTCTAAGGACTGTGCCTGACGGCCAGAAGTGCTAAGCCACCACAAGCCGACATTACGATGCCAGCTAGCATTCCTAAGGATATCATAGACTCATAGAAGTGTACGACTGGAAGGGACCTCAATAGGTCATCTAGTCTAGTCCCCTGCACTCAAGACAGGACTAAGTGATAATTATGATTTCTGACAGATGTTTATCTAACCTGTTCTTAAAAACCTCCAACGACAGAGATTCCTCAACATCAAAACAACTCAGAAAACAGCCACTTCATTAATAATATTGAAATTGTTATTGAAGCACAGTGCATGATACTTCCAGACTTGCTTCAGTTACAAATTATAGTATACACTTGACAGTGTCTCTCTAAACCTTTTTGTTACACCACTTAAAACTTGTAGTTCATAGATTTAAAACATAAGGCTTTAACTTGCAATCTTGTTTAAAAATATTCTATTCAGGCCTTTGCCCGCAATAGTTGTTTTCACACTATAACCTCTATGAATGTTGTTTGCCCTGTAGTGACCCCTGTTGGAAAGTTAAAGTAAGGCCACCCCCCATAAAGCACACTTCAGATATTTACATATATATTTCTCCTCAGAAAACGTATTGTACAAAAATTCAATAAGTACACCAGTGGAAATGTGTTCAGGATGGAGGGTAACATCATTGACAAAATGAGCAATTTTTTAGACTGTGTCCTCTTAAATCAATATAATCAGATTTTATGGTTTGTTTTAAAACTGTGTAAGGATTATGTATAATGTTAACCACTAAATACAACTCTGCTTAAACATATACAGAATCCAGAATCAAAGATTAAGTCTGGTGCTCTGCCTTTCTGGATGGTGGCACAAGTGCTTCTACTGAAGAAAGCAGGAGGGATAACTTCCATTGAAATCCATGTGTAAGAGCCCAATATATCTGTGGATCTAACTCTAAGAGACTAAAGGGGTTTATAGATTGAGGACACAATGCTTTAATGTGACAGTGGAAAATGGGATGCCAACAGAGGAATTCAAAGAAAAGAGAAGTGGTCAGAGTAACGGACAAGGAAGAAAATCTTAGCAGCTGAATGTGTGTGTGTGAAGGGAGTGACTTGGGAGTCAAAAGAGGAGGAAGTTGTAGTAGTATCAAGATGACAAGAGGCTGTGCCAGTTTTATTTGCAGGGATGAGACTGTCTAATCCTGCTCCCTCCTCAGAGTGAAACATGGTTACTGTACATCCTCCTTGAACCAAGAATAAGATGAAATCTCATGCACTGTCAGAAGTTTCTGGGTGCCCTTAGTTACTGACCATATCCAGCTAGTTGCCTACTGTATATGCCACTTAAGTGTGGGCCAGTGACCAGCAGGAACAGTAAGATCACCTTAAAAACCTGGTATTGATCCAGTCCCTAGTGGACAATAGTGTACATCATAAACCAGGGATGGGCATACTTTTTGGCCTGAGGGCCACATCTGGGAATAGAAATTGTATGGCAGGCCATGAATGCTCACAAAATTGGGGTGCAGAAGGGAGTGAGAACTCTGGTTGGGGGTGTGGGCTCTGGGGTGGGGCTGGAGATGAGAGCTTTGGGGTGCAGAATGGCATTCCAGGCTGAGATCAAGGGGTTTGGAGAGTGAGAGGGGAATCAGGGGTGGGGCAGAGGGTTAGGGCATGGGGAGAGGCTCGGGGTGCAGGCTCTGAGCGGCGCTTACCTAAAGCAGCTCCCGGAAGCAGTGTCATGTCCCTTCTCCATCTCTTATGCAGAGGTGCAGCCAGGCAGTTCTGCACACTGTCCCATCCACAGGCATCACTCCTGCAGCTCCCATTGGAGCATGTAGGAGTTGGAGTAGGGCAATGCCGCGGCTTCCAGGAGTCACATGGTGCAGCCCCCAACCCAGCGCCCCGGCTAGAGCACCAGAGCGGGGCCAAGCCATGCGGTGCAGCCCCCAACCCAGCGCCTTGGCTGGAGCACCAGAACAGGGCAAGCCTCAGCCCCTGCTTCCCAGCGGCAGGAGCTGCACCAGGGTTTTTGGCACCCTAGGTGCAGGGCTGGCTCTAGCCATTTCGCCGCCCCAAGAACGGCGGCACGCCGTGGGGGGTACTCTGCCACTCGCCGGTCCCACAGCTCCGGACCCTCCCCAGGGACGCCTGCAGCAGGTCCACCGGAGTAGCCTGCCGCCCTCCCAAATCCTGGTGCCCTAGGCGACCGCCTAGGTCACCTAAATGGAAGCGCCGGCCCTGCCCAGAGGGAGCTTATGGGTTGGCTTAAAATGGCTCACAGGCAGAATCCAACTCGTAGGCTGTAGTTTGCTCACCCGTCATAAACACTCTGCCACACATCACTGACGTCCATGATGGCATTGATAACTGAGTGGCCCACAACTGAAGGGGCACAAAAATTGAACTACCCTTCTTGTCCAGTAGAGTGATGGGGAGGAAGAACACACATTGGGGACTGGTGCAGAGGTAACTCTTTCAGAAAGGATCTTAAATGCAAAATGTTGTGCCCCTGCTTGTATCTCCAAATACAACACAAATGCCAACCCCACTAATCAGATTCATTTCCCTCTGCTGCAAAAGTTTCAGAGTAGGTCTGGGTGGTTTGATTTTATCAGCCATTCCCAAGAAAGGCTTGGAATATTTTTCCTAATATATTTAGTGAAAGGGACATTACATGTGAAAGGAGCAAGACTGACACTTATATAATTTGGGGAAGAAGATGATCACCCAGCTAGGGCCCTATCGAGTCAGCGTTTTGAGGGGGCAAGAAAGAGGATAATAATCAACACACTGTCTGACCAGAGGGATGTGGTGTTGCAGGAGGGGGAAGAGAGCATACCAGAGACTGCCCGATAGGAGGAGCACACACAGGAACCTTCCTCAAACCTGGGTTTTTGTTGGAGGAAAGTTTGCAGCGTGGAATGTGCTGCCTAGGAGAGCTCCCTCTGCCCACCCAGCCTCCCGCAAATACCCCAGGCTGCTCAGCCCTGCCTCCTCCCAGGGGCGGCGAGAGAAACCCCCAAGCGGCCGCAAAGCCAGGGAAGAACGAGGCACTGGCCCCGGTGCAGCAGCTAGAGCAACCACGCTCCTCTCCGGGGCTCTAGGAAGCTTGTGCATCTAACCCAGGGCAGCTGCTGCTCCTCTCCGGCCCTCAGTGCGCTGAGAAGCGGCAGCAGGAAGGGGCTTCCCGGAGACCCGTGGGGTACTCACCGGGGCGGCAGCATCCCCCGCACTCACCGGGCCGGGGGCAGAGCGCACCAGCCGGGCAAGCTGCAGCAGCCTTTGTCTCCGACTCATCAACTTTCTTTCTGGCCTCTTCCCAGCGTGCTGGGAGCCGGCCGCCCGGCGGTGGTCTCACCGCCTGCCTTCCGAGGTGAACCGAGCTCTGCAAGGCGGGTGCCACACCGCAGGGAGACAACCCCCGGCGCCAGCCGCCTCTTGAGCATGCGCCGTCTCCCAGCCACAGCTGCAAAAGCTGTGCTCCAGCAGCGGGGCGGAGAGCGCTGCCCACCCCCTCCTTCTACACCCACGTTTGCACACACCCCCTTCTTTCCCTCCTTACAGCGGAAATCAGTGAACCGACCCGATCCGCTTCTAGCTGACCCAACATTAAACTGTTTTTTTAAAAGAAAGAGAAACACCACCACCAAAAAGCACCACAAAGTTCTTATCTACGGAAACGTTTCCACGTGTGATGGCATGATTCCGTTTAGTGTTCTCCCTGATAATCATTTATTGTATTAGTGATGATATTTTTATTATTCCAATAAACAACCCCCTGCGATATTTTCCACTCAAATGTGGTCCCGCTGGGTGCTGTTTGGGAACCAGAAAGTGCACAGCATCCCGTTTGTGTCGTCTAAGATGAGACAAGTGCAAAAGCAATTAAGCAGTGAACAATTGTTAGTTCATTATTTTGGTTTAGGGAGTCTAAACCACCTTTAGGTCAGGTGTTAGTAATAACTGTTGAAGATTTATTTTTCTAATATAGGGTGTTTAGCCTGAGAGTGTCCCGTTAAGTTAAATAAAGGCCACAGAATATTAATGAATTTCCCTGGTGTCCTTTGGAATCATATCTATTGCCCCCCACCCCTCCTTTGGGCCACTGTGCCGGCGGGGAAGAAAAAGAGGACAGCCCTTGATTTCTCCTGAGTGCAAGTAACACAATTCTGCCTGGTCCTTACAGAAGCCTGTGAGAGAGGAAAGCTGCTCCTACTCTTCCTCCCCGCCATCCCCCAGCCTCCATTGTGCGCTCATGGAAGGGCCAAGCAAGAATCTGGCATATAGTTTACTTTTGAAAAGTGCTATTATTTGATTATACTTATTATTTACATATGTAATTCCAAAGATGTGCTTGCTGCTTTACAGATATATATAAAGAAAACACCCCTCTTCTCAAAAGAGTTTACAATCTACATGTAATCAAGCAAAGGTGCAGGGATGAGATAAAGGCAAAGTGGCTCTGTGTTTGGCACATATCTTGTGAACTGCATTCTCTGTGGTTTTGCCTTCTTTGGTGGGAAAGCTATTATGTTCATTTTCGAGCTGTAAACAACAAGGAGGAATGGGGTGATAATAAGCAAAGATAAATTTAGGCTCAAGTTCTTAAGTGCAATATGAATAAGATGGTGGAATAGTCCCCCAAAATGAAATGGCAGAAAGTCTCATCACTTGAGGCCCTTAGCACTATACTGCACAAAGTACTGAAGGCATGCTAACAGTCCTGCACTGATAGGGATAGATAGACACTAAGTACACATTTCAAGCTGTTAGCAGGTAATGGTTCGAAGATCTGACGCACTAAAATGAGAGGAAAATTAAAATCAGTATCAGAATACATTTCAGAACACAAGAAAGTATTTGAATGATTAAAAAAAACAGGAGAAAAGGATTAAATTTAGTGTATGCACTGCAAATGGTGTGGCCCAATTATTAACTGTAAATATTTAAAGGCTAATAGTTTTAAATCTATAACAGTAAACTGTTTATTCAAATGAAAACTTTAATTGGGGATTAGAGCTATATTGTTTTCTTAAACTCAGAGGTAGCACTCTGTTTTGATTTCTATTTTAGTCTTAACAGCAAACCGCATTGAATTCCATTCATCAAAGTATTAATCTACTGACTTTTCCCCCCATCCTTCCATGCACCAAAACAAACCCCAATAAATTATTAATATTTTTCCACCTATTTTCACCTGCTTTTGTTGTTGTAGTAATAAACACCAATAAATTCCCAGGAAAAATTAAATAAAATTAAAACTGAAAACAAAGGGTCCTATCTATGAAGGACTGTGTGTCAGGGAACAAAAAACTCTAAAATGAAACCCATGGAGCCAAATCTATAGGTTTATCAGCTATTTCTCTACATATTTTCATACTGTTCATTGATATTAAACGTACATCTAGGAATGTAGTCAGTGAAAATCCGTATAATACTGTTCATGGCACAAAAGCACCAAGAGTATTTTTATTAAAATTCTTTATGGAAGAGGAAGATTATTATTTTGTCCTTTCTTAGATATACACAGAGTTTAATTTTAATGAATACCAGTACTTTTTTGTTCTCCATATGTACTCTGCCTGAGAGATCTTTCACAGATTTTGAAAATATTGCAACATTCTTCCATTCTGCACTATCCAAAGTGTGAGTTTGTATTAAGGAAACAGGCTTGTTCTGTTTAGTTTTTTTATTGCAAAGGCAAATGACAAAATATGAATCGTGAGCCTTGATTTTCTACATATTCATTTCTGCTAGATGCCTTTAATACCTTTTCTCTCATACGACGTTAGGATGTTAGGGGCCCCAGGAGTGCAAAAGATCCATTCAAATGGATCTCAGCCTCCATGCAGAGTCTTAAATTAAGTCACTGGTGCAAGGGTCCACCTGTCTAGAGCTGCCTGGAGACTTGGACCAAAATCTGTAAGCAGCTGTTCCTTTCTAAAGCATGCTATTGACTATGTACTTTACATCATCATTTATTTTACTGACATTTAAGTATTGTGCAGCAGAGAGAAGTATATACATTAATAGCAAGTGCAACAGAAACACCCAAATATTGAAATAATAGCTTAATAACCAGAGAGTGTGAGGAAAACACTTAATGCTCTCTCATGGAGTAAAGAGAGAATTATTACTAAAAAGAAAATTGCTTATAGCAGCATTTACTCTGTGTTTCCTCAGAAGCTGCTGCTGTGCTGCAGTGGGAGTACCGGGTGGTCCCCAATGCGGTGCCCGTGGGTGCCATGGTGCCCACCAGGGCATTTATGTGCGCCCACCTAGTGCTCAGCAGGGGAAAGAAGATGCGGGCCTGCGCCTGCCGGGGACAGAGAACTCCAGGGCTGCGGGTGCTGGTGCTCTCTGTCCCCAGCAGGCGCGGGGCCTGCCTAGTGCCCAGCAGGGGAGAGATGCCAGGGCCCCTCATCTGCTGGGGACAGAGTACTCTGGGGTTGCAGACTGCGCAGCTTCTCTCAGGCTTCTCCCTGCACTGCCCAGAACTGCCGCCAAAAAAACAACAACAAAAAAACGCTCTGCCTCTGCAGAATGGACCAAATGCTGCCCCATAGCATATGCTGAACAGGCACCTACTTGCTCCACTGGTGCCTGGAGCCAGCCCTGTATGTGAGTATTCTTCCTGCAGTGATACTGCTGTTTTCTTGTGCTTTGAAATTTATTATTTTTTTAACATTTTGCTCCAAAATGAGTGGTTCAAATAAGAGACAACGTACGTATTATTTCAACCCAGAGTGGGAAGAATATTAAATATGATGTTTTTCATATTATTTAATGTACAAATACAAAATAAGTCTTGAAAAATTGTTGGCGCCTGCCACACTCTTCTGAAAACATGAATGCGCTATTGGCCACAAAAAGGTTGGGGACCAAGGAGTACCCCATCAATAGCAGAATGGCTGCTGAAGGAGTTATGCTGCTGGTGGAAGGAGTCCGGTTACAGTATGCACACACATAGCTGTCTCTTCTCTCTCTGGATTGGGCATGGGGCAGGGGGAGTGGAGAATCTTTCCATTTCCCTATGGAACGTTAGGATTCATGGTGGTAGGAGGCACCATCCTCTGCCCGCTCCACAACTGCCCAAACCACTCCCTCTTGAGAGGTTGCTTCATAACAGAAAATTCCTTCAGAGTTTTCCTGGCCCTCTGGCCCCTTCCTTTAGGTTTCTTCATGGGAGTGCATGGTGATCTGGCCTCTAATTTCTCTTAGTTGCTGCCTGCTAGCAGGAAAATTATGGACTTCATAGCATAAGCCCAGAGAAATCAATCAGAAAAGGTGAAACTCCAAGATGTATTTCTTGAATGGCATTTCCCCTCCCACCCCATATTTATCTGTAACTAAAAGTATATGTAATTCTTACATGTACATGACATATTTCATCCTAAAAGATTCCAAAGCATTGTATACAGGGATCCCTCTGCCAAGGCTAAAATGAAGCCACCTCTCTGAGCAACGCTGTACAAAACAACACTTTTAGGAAGGGATGTGAGCTTTTCTGATTGAAACTCCAGGGGGAATAGCAGGCAGGCAGAATGTGACTGCCCAAATTAAAACTTAACTTGCCCATCAGTTAGCACATCATCTCTTGCAAAAACAACACAGAAGATTGCATGACTTGAGTTTTAGATTTGATCCAAAATACGCAAGCTCCAACAGCACACTGCCCTCTGATATCACTGCTCTACAGCCAAAATGCTTCTGAAATAAATGTAGTCAAACTTTACTAATTCTGGGTCACTGAGAATGAAAATGATGCTTAAAATTGTTGATTGGCTCTAGTCTAGCTGTTGGGCTCCAGACTACAGCAGTGGAATCTCCTGGCAGGTGATGTTAGGGTTTCCATGTTCCGTGACCATCAAAAGGATCTTGTCCCATTCTTCTCCATGGAAGGTGATCTTGTAGCCTGCAACAACATCGATGGTGTGATGGCAGCCGTCAACATCGTTCACGATCCAGATGAGTGGAGACTATTCATTGATTCATCAAAGATGAGTCTTAAAGCTGTTTTGCTGCATAATGGCAATGTTTTGCCATCAATTCCAGTTAGTCATGCAGTCTATATGAAGGAAACCTATGACAACATGAAACAACTTTTGAGGTGCATAAACTATGACCAACATCAGTGGCAGCTTTGTGGCGATTTGAAGGTTGTTGCTCTCTTGCTTGGTCTGCAGACTGGATACACAAAGTACTGCTGTTTTCTCTGCGAATGGGATAGTCGTGCAAGAGATTCCCACTACATCAAGAAAGATTGGCCACTCCGACAGTCATTGGAGCCTGGGAGGAAAAGTGTTCAGCATCCACCACTTGTTGAATCAAGGAAGATTTTGTTACCACCCTTACACATCAAGCTGGGTCTGATGAAGAACTTTGTCAAGGCCATTGACAAAACACAAGCAGCTTTCAAGTACCTCCGTGGAAAATTTCCAAGGTTAAGTGAAGCTAAGATAAAGGAAGGTGTCTTTGTTGGTCCTCAGATTCGTGAACTTCTTCGAGATGATGCATTTGACCATGCACTGCGTGGCAAGGAAAAGACGGCATGGAAAGCCTTCCAGTTAGTGGCAATAAATTTTCTCGGAAACAACAAGGCAGACAACTACAGGTTGTTGGTGGAAAACCTCCTCAAGGCATACAAAAGCCTTGGTTGCAACATGTCACTAAAGATACATTTTTTGCACTCTCATCTAGATTTTTTTCCACCGAACTGCGGAGCAGTGAGCGACGAGCACGGCGAGCGATTTCACCAGGACATTGCAACAATGGAGAAACGCTATCAGGGCAAATGGAGCCCATCAATGCTTGCAGACTATTGCTGGACAGTGACAAGAGATGCTCCATTTAATGAATACAAGAGACAAGCCAAGAAGCGCCGAGTAGACACTGAATAGGACTAAACTATGTACATAATAGTTTTTTGCCTTTTGTTTCATAATAAATTTTATTTATATAACCCTTTTGCTGATTTTTAAAGTGTTACATAAACAGGACAGGTGAAATATTATCATGTAAAGCAACCATAAACACATGAAAAGACCTAGGTTTACAATTTATGATTAAAACTCTACTATCTACACAATATACATAGACATAAAATGTAAAAACTTAAATATCTTAGAAACAGTAGCCAATCAGTTGTTTTAATTGTCATATTTGAATTCAGCACATCAAAATACATAATAAATACCACATTTTATCTCTGAAGCAGACGACTTCTCAAAAATTGTAGACCAGTGTATCATGCTGGGCGCTACTTCAGTACTGACTCTAGGAGACACCACTGCCTAATAAACTGCTAATATTTCCTGCTGCACATGAGTTTTCCTGGGAGGTCTCCTATTGATTTACTTCAACCTTATTTATTTAACTTATGCAAGCTATTTATTTAACTTATGCAAGACGACTCAGATGCCACAGCAGCAAAACGCATTGTTCTATGCAGAAGGGAATTTATAGAATCTGGTGAGGCTGGTCAGCCTGCCATGTTCTTTCTGGCTATGTCTATGTGACTGAAGTATGGCATTGCACATGTATGTTCATGTGGTAAATCCAATAGTATGGAATAATTATAAGCAGGTTGTACAGCTGAGACGCTAGGATTGCATCTGTGTTGCAGCTTTTGTGAGAGAACAGCTGAAACATTTGTATAGTGTCACAATTAATCCATGATGAACATCCATGTGCAATGCCATGCTTTGGTGGCAGGAGCATAACCAACAGTAGGCCTAGCAGCATCACTGGAGTCTGTACATATGCCAGTACTGAGTCTGATGCTCTACTGCCTTGCACTCTGCCTACCCACATACAGCAGTGCAAAAAGATCACCCTGTGCAAAATGCTACTACTCTCATTTGGTAGTCTTGTAGCCCCACTTGCACAGCGGTCGCTGAGGATGAGCACAGGTGCTAAGCATTGGAGAATCAGGTCTAGTCTGGTCAGACTCCTCTGTTTTGGACACCACAACGGTAGCCAGGGGTCCCCTTAACTAACAAAAGAAACTTGCAGGACCCCCCAAGGCAGGACGCAGCGGGTTGGTGCAGGGCTTGGGGGAGGGTGGCTGGGGAAGGGGCGAGGGCTCTGTGGGTGTCGGGGGGGCTGTGCTCTGAGGAGGGGCCTGGGCAACGCAGCACAGAGGCTCGGACATTACCCAGGGCGAGCTGGGCTCTCCTCTCCGCCCCAGCAGTGCCTGTGTGCGGGCGGTGCGAGCCCACTCCGGCAGGGCCCGGGGACGAGAGGGAGCCGCCCCCAATGGCCTGTGAGCCGAGCCCCTCGGAGCTGCGGCGGCGCAGGGAGGCAACATGGAGCGAGGGACGGGACAGGAAGATGCCAGCCCGGGCACTGGTGCCGCCTGTTCTGGGCGCTTTGGCTGCTGCGCTTGGCGAGGCTGGCCGGAGAGAGCCGCCCCCAGCCAGCGAGAGCCCCCCGCCGCAGCCCAGCCCCGGGAGGCGTCTCGGGGATCTCCTCAGGAACAGGCACTGCTCCGCCAGCCTCCATGGTGAGCCTGTACAGGGGCGCCGGGCTCCCGGCCGGACAGCGGCCACAGCCTGCGGCCGCACAGTAAGTGGCACCAGAAGCGCCACCGGCGGTGCCGTTCATCCTGCCCACGTTGGCTGCAGACCTATGAGGCCTTGTATCGGGCACCGCGCGCTGCTGTGCTCGGGTGCTGTCATTTCTAGTTCTATCGTGGGCGTCTAGCAAAGGCGTGGTCACTGCTGGGATCCAGTGTCTGCTGCAGTGGAGCGTGCTGCTCTTTGCTCACACAGCAGTGCTTCCCCCCGTGCTGCATTCGACCAATTAGTGGATCTGAATGAAAAGAGAAGGAGAGATTATCTGTGCCATATCTCTGTCACACACATGTTCGTTTCAAGTAAGATTCGCCTGGATATAAAATTGAATGTCTAGTATGTATACATACAGATCTCACAGCCTTTTCTAACTGCGTTTAGGATGTGTTTGCATATATTTTGCCAGTTCATACTACTGTTGTGAGCAGCAGGCTTTTGTGTGACAGTTACTGCTGATTGAGATAATACCATTTATTGGACAGAAGCTTTCCAGCTGCACAGAGCTCTTCTTCAGGTCTGGGAAATGTGTCCCTGCTAAATGCGATATCAACACACTGAGCACGTTTCCCTGACATGAATCAGAGCTTTGTGTAGTTGGAAAACTTGTCTCACTCACCAGCAGAAGTTTTGGTCCAATAAAAGGTATTACCTCACCCACCTTCTCTCTCTAATATCCTGGGACGCACTGGGCTACAACAACTGCATATAGCTACTGATGAGAAATTCCATGGATCATGATGCCTTTCACTGACTGCTTTTTAATTCAGGGTATGTCTCAGCAGTTATTTAGGGGATAGATGCATAGATGAATCAGTCCTGTGTTCTGCTGTCTCCAGAGTGCTGTGCGCTTAGGGCTTGATTTAAAGACAAGTAAGGTAAATGGAGGCACCCAGGATCAGACTCTCACTCTCCAGTGCTCTCTTCTTCCTTTTTCTCCAGTGCCATGCTTGTTTCTGTGATGTCTGGTAGCCTCATAGATTTTTCAAATCTCCCTGCCAGACAGTTCAAAACCTCCCAATCCACATCCCTGGGGCTGGCTGAATAAACTCTGCAAGGGAGAGAGTACCTGTGAAGGAGCCTGACTGTAATGCCCTTCTCCCTTCAGCTGTGGTGGCCTTTGTGGTTGTTTCCTCCTGAGGCAGAGAATGTGGATCCATGCCCCTGCCAGATATCAGTCACCACAGAAATCGGAAAGGATTTGCAATCCACATCCTGCCACTCTTCTTTCAACCATGGGGTGGATTAGATTGTCTCCAGACCATCATCCTCAATGGCCATCGCGAACATGAATAGGTCCCATCCCAATCTTCCCCTTTTTCTTGTAGCCTTTGTTTGGAAGAGACACAATCTATCAGTTCCCTTAAAACAATGGTTCTCAACTAGGGGTCCGGGGCCCCCTGTGGTCCAACCACAGCCAGCATTAGACTTGCTAGAGCCCAGGGTAGAAAGCCAAAGCCCCACCACACAGGACTGCAGCCTGGGACACCAAGCCCCACCACCCAGGGCTGAAGCCAAAACCTGAGCAACGCTAGCTTTGAGGAGCCCCCTTTGGTGCAGGGCCCCAGGCAATTGCCCTGCTTACTACCTTCTATATATACACACACATCTTGTTCTATACAGAAAAACCATTGTGGTGGTACAGCTGGGCTGTGGAGTTTTTATAGCATGTTGGGGGAAGGCCTTAGAAGGAAAAAGATTGAGAACCCTTGCCTTAAAAAACTGCTTGCTGCTTTAACCTCTTGTAGTTTTGTAAGTAATCCCCATCAATAACACGCCTGGGTACAACCCCTCAATCTTAACCTGTTTTGCTTACTCCTGAATAGGTGCTGGAACTAGGGGTTCTGGGGCTGCTGCTGCACCCCCTGGCTTGATGTGATTTCCATCATATACAGGAAAAAGAACAGGAGTACTTGTGGCACCTTAGAGACTAACAAATTTATTTGAGCATAAGCTTTTCTTTGTTAGTCTCTAAGGTGCCACAAGTACTCCTGTTCTTTTTGCGGATACAGACTAACATCGCTGCTACTCTGAAACCTGTCATCATATACAGGGTTTACAGTTAGTTTCAATGGTTCGCAGCACCCTGCTATACAAATTGTTCCAGCACTACTGTACCCTTCTGCAATATGTGCTGCCCCTATTGCCATCGATTTATTACCTTCAGCTACTGAGCATTCATTTCCTCTTCTGGAAACTTATGTGTGTGTACGGAAATATGGAGCAGTTTACAGCCTGCCGCAACAAGACTTGCAGAATAATTCCACTGCTTTTCTGTCCTTTCCTCTCTGGAGAGATACCCTGGAGGTTGAAAGTCATTAATGGATTTTCCTAGGCAATCCTCCAATGATTTTCAGCTGGCTAACTTTCTGTAGAAAATCCTAGGGAGCGGAGCTACCTTACATGTTTCCAATGTCAAACCTTTGACAGCATTTTGAAATTTGGAGGGAGGAAAAGCAGAGGACATATGAGCAGTTGGATGTTTTTTCAATTTTGACAAAAATTTGAATTTTCGAACTTCAAAATTATGTGAAAAAACTGGATCTTTTTACAAAAGTTACTAGGAAATTTTTTCCCCTAGTTATGCCCAGTTCTACTAGGGAGAGTTGAACATTCTCTACTGCTATCCTTTACCAGCAGACAAAATTCAATATCATAGAACAGTGGCAGTGCTATGTGAGTCATATCTGTTACATCATCTTAGATTTACATGGCATGGTTACAGATGAGAATGAAATAATTCATCAGTGCCATGTGTAATAAATGCTTTTAATAATTTAAAAAGTAGGAGGACGAAGAAACAAACTGATCATACAGTATATTATAAAGGAGATATATGCTGGAGCATGTGAGAATACATATCCACTAAACTGTAGTCATACAGGGTCAAATTCAATTCTCAGCTACAGCTGTGCAAGATCTCTGAAGCAAATTCTAGGGACAGAATTGGGTCCACAAACTATAAAAAATAAACTTAACCCTTTTGCTAACTTTTGTTCGAACAAAAGTCATAAAAAGTTTGAATTAAAGGGGGGGGAGGGAGGATGATATAGATTCTCCTGATATATATGATCTTGTTTATTGATTCTCCCCTCCCCCCCAGGAATCTGATCAATCTTGTTTAAGTCAGACATAGTTCTGAATGGCTGAATTTGAAACAAAAAATTATGATAATTTTAACATCAGTATTTGATGCAATAAGAGAAATGCTTGTATTACTTAAAAACAGGAATAATTAGAAGCAGGTAAAATGTTTACTAAATATAGCATGACTAATGCATTCTGGAAAACTAAAGGCTCTAAATGTCACTGACATTTCTGATGAGCTCTTAAATCAGTGGTTCTCAAACTTTCATACTGGTGACCCCTTTCACATAGCAAGCCTCTGAGTGCGACCCGCCCTAATAAATTAAAAACACTTTTTAATGTATTTAACACTATTATAAATGCTGGAGGCAAAGCGGAGTTTGGGGTGGAGGCTGACAGCTCACAATGCCCCAGGTAATAACGTCATGACCCCCTGAGGGGTCCACAACCCCCAGTTTGAAAACCCCTGTCTTAAATCATGAGAGCAGAATGGATTGTGCTGTCTCTAGGAATCTCAAAATAGCATTGTAGCTTTATTGATTTAGGTGAGTTAGATGGGGTAACTTTGTAATGGTTTTTATTTTATTAAAACTTACTCTCCCTCTCCCTTCTCGCCACACTAAAAAAATTAATTATTCAGGGAGTGTAACGATACTGAATCATAAGAACATTATGTAACAAATGCAAATTATAAGATTACTACATTGTAGTAAGTTCATCAAAACAAATGTAGCCATATTATTTATATTGTATGTATCTCTATAATGGAATGCTCACTAACCACACAAATCACAGCTTGTATAATTACAGGGACAGTATATGCAAGTATAAATGACTCCCTGTAATGTGTAATATGGTATGAAGTATGAAATACAAATGTAGCACAATGTGGGCCTGCTCTATCACTGGGGGCGCCTAGGTTCTATAATATAATATACAAAAAAGTTAAAAATATTAGTAATAATCCATTCCTCAGTCTTAACCAGTTGCTGATTGACTGGATAGCAGGATTTAGGTTAGGCCTTGAATTTTCTTTCTAAGGTATGTATTTCTCGAGCACCTATACCACTGTATATATGTTAAAGGGGCTCTAAGAAGGCGCAGAGGCATTACACATATATACGGTGATATGGATGCTCTAGAAACACATACCTTGGAAAGAAAATGGAAGAAAACTTGCCAGCTATAGAAAGTCAGATGCAGTGATCATAACAGTTCCTTCTGCCCTTAGTATCTATGAATCTTATTGCTGCATCTGTTGAGAGTTGGTTAAATCACCTTAAAAACGTATCTCTTCAGTTTAACTTACAAATGTCTCTGTGAAAGGTTTTTCTATGTTCTGTCTACAATATATATATATTGCAATAAAAAAAATCATTTTCGTGAAGAGAACTGATCTCAGAGAGAAAACTCTTCTGGTCCTTGTACTTAGTTGTGTAGCTGATATTATCACCTGTGGATTTAAGTTCCAGTAGAAAATCCATATCTCAAACTGGCCTTGCTTTTCACTTTGCACAGGTGTTGATCAAGTGGGGCAGAAATGGGTAATTGTATTCAACTTCTCATCCATTAACCCAAGGGAGGAGCTGCAGCTGGCTGAATTAAGACTCCGTTTGTCCAGGCCGTAGGGACACTCTGACCCTGATGATGCCCCAGTGCTGCTAGATATCTTTTACCAGCAGGAAACAACTTGCCAGAGTGACGGTGACTGCTGGATAATCTCCATCTAGGCTCATTTGCTGCCTCACCCACCTTTCCCTCAAACTGGATGGTCCTAGAAGTCACAGAGCAGCTTTTCAAGTGGTTCAACAGTAGGAATTCAACAAAGAATTCATCCAGGAGATCTCCAGCTCAGACAAGAAGATATGCCACACATTTGCCTAAAAAAGAGCGCAAGCACTGTAAATTGAATTCTGCTGACAATCAGGTGCTCCTAGTGCTTTTCCCCAGTTTCTCCAAAGGAGGGAAGAGAGTGGGATGCTCAACTCTGCTGCAGACGGCTAAGGGTTCAAAGTACTTGATGCAGGGCACAATGCACCTGTGGAGTACCAAGACGCACAGGCACCACAAGAAACTCCAAGAGCTGGTTTTACAGAGCCCAGAGAGAGCTGGTTCTAAATCTTTGTGCAGAAGAGTGGACTTCCATGCGGATTTTGATGGAATAGGCTGGGGCTCCTGGATTGTATACCCCCCAAAATATAATGCTTTCTGCGGCGAAGGGGAATGTCCCACATCACCTGAAGAGGAATTCCAGCCCACTAACAATGCCTATGTGCAGGTAAGATCCCTTTTCTGATCAGTCTCAGGATTTCTCAATAAATAAAACTCTGATCTTTGCAAATTGATAAAATTTATTGTTTTCTCCATGTTAGAACCTGCTTATTGAAAACTCATAATTACTTCTATTGGAAACCAGCATGACTCCCTATCCCCCATCCTCCCGGCATTCAGTATCCTTAGGGAACATTTCCAAGACACAGATGTTAAATTGCTCCTTTCTACTTAATATTTTAACAACACTTAGTAGGGCAGGAGTTCTCAAAGTTTTAATAGTGTGGACAACAGCTTAATAGAGTGCCTTGTAGACACCTTCCTCCCTCTCCATAATCTCCACAGCATTCCTTTGGCAACTACACCTCTACCTCGCTATAACGCTGTCCTCGGGAGCCAAAAAATCTTACCGCGTTATATCAAACTTGCTTTGATCCACCGGAGTGCGCGCCCCACTCCTTAGAGTGCTGCTTTACCACGTTATATTCGAATTCATGTTATATTGGGTTGTGTTATATTGAGGTAGAGGTGTACATCAATTCTTTACATGCAATAAACAACAACAACAACGTATTTAATTCATTTTTAGCTTGTCTTAGTGCATTTTAGTAGCTAGAAACAAGAAGGGAGAAACCAGAAACCAGCTGGTTCTTTATGGACTACTAGCAATTCCTTGCAAACCACTGTTTTGAAAATCACTGCAGTTAGGCCTCCTAGGCTGAAAATCAGTCTCTATGCTGCCAAATGAAATTTAAGAGTACTTTAATGTTCTTTTCTAGTTCCTTACCTTTTAACCTTATCAGAACTGCTCCAACATACTAGTGGATAATCATTATTGAAAGCCTTGGAAAAATGTAACTTTTTCTAGGATGGATATAAATCATAATACTTTGCATTTCTTCTACAGCACCTCCTATCTCAGGATAAAGCACTGAAAACAATTTTGCTTCAAAACACCTCTAGATAAGGAAACTGAGGCACAGAGTGATTAATTGACTTGTCCAAGGTTTCACAGTAATCTGTAGAAGAGCTGGGAATAAACCCAGACCTCCTGCCTCTGTGTCTTAACTGTAGGCCCATTCTTCCTCTTGTGCATAGTATCTAAGAACAGGGACTCAGGGTGAAATCCTGACCCTGCCCCTCTCCCGGATGTCAGTAGGAATTTTGTTATTGATTTCACTAGGGTTAGAATTTTACCCTGGGATGCTGTCTGAATTCTTCCTTTTATTTCCCAAAGTTAAAATTGCAGAGAACACAAAGTTTAGGCAGCCAAATGAAACATTTGTCAGACTTTTCTGAAGAGCTATATTTTTTTAAAGCCAAATTTAAAGATGGATTGCAAATAAAATATTAAAATTCCAACTACTTTACCAATGCTTACTGAATGCCTCCACTAGCCAGCTAAGAAATACATTATTACCCAAAAGCTCACCGTTTTCTTTCCCTTTACATTCTTTGATGTCCATCCACCTGGATTGTTGGCTCCCACTTCAGTGTAATATCCTCGCATTCACCGTGCTGGTGATTTCACAGCCACCATGTTACTTCAGTGTGGCAGTTTACATTTTTCTAAGTTCTTACTATTTTAGAACTCCAGGGGATGATGATTACTTATGTGCAGAATTCCGTTTTAGGCTGACTAAATGGGTATTCAGCAGCTATTGATGAAATGGATGGAATTTTCATATTTTATTTACAGTTCACCTTTAACATTCTGAAATATTTTTACAGGCTACATTCATTTATATTTTTGGGGACACTATTTTGTGAGCTTTGTATCAACAACTGAGTGGAATGTTCAAGTGTATACGAGTATCCTGCCCTCTAATGGTTAGTCTACACTGAACATAAACTCTGATATCACTATAAAAGTGTGAAAGATTGGCAATTATCCTGTTGTGCAAATAAATTGCTAGAGAGAAAACTATTTTCAGGTTCCTGAGAGCATATTACAAATAATGAAGAAAGGAAAAATGAAAATGGAAAATTAATTTAAAACATCAGGTACATGACAATGTCCTTTGTCCAGATCTTACTGGTTCTGACTTAAGTACACAGGAACTTTCTTATACAGTTAGATCTGAAAAGTCAGGCACTATACAGGTTAATAGTAAGGCTGGGTGGGAAATCAAATTTTAATTCCACGAAAGTGAGATTTTTGGAAATATTTTTCAGTATTTTTATTGATTTCAAAGTTTTTTTTTCCATTGAATTTTCAGTATTCATGCATTCTTTTCTATTTAAAGTGATATTGGTTATTTCTAGAATAGGTATTTGACTGATAACCTGTTTGTATTACCTTGTATACAAATAGTACCAAGTCTTTCAGTATTTGTATTCAGTCTAATAATGCTTCAAGAAAAAGCATGAACAAATAGTGGCATGGCAATTAATCTGATAATTCATGACTACTTCAAGGTTTGTGAGGGTACATAAAGAAAAGTGATGATTGAATAGTAAGCATTCAAATGTTATATTTGGAAAAGCCTTCATGATTGATTTTTGTGAGAAGGATGGGAATGAAAACACACTGCAGTTTGTTCTCGAAGCTTTGGGACATGCAAATATAATTTTTCAAGCACAATACACTTCAAGTACATTTAATATTTTTTTGCAATCTACAAAAGTTTAACAGGGAGGCAGTGTTGACGAATAGACAGAGAAGACTGGGACTCTGGAAAGCTGGATTCTATTTTCCTGTCTGCTGTAGACGTGCTTTGTGATGTTTGACAAGTCATTTAATTGTTCTATGCCTAAGATTCCGCATCTGTACAATGAAAATACATTTGAGAAATGCTTTGAGATCTTTAGATGAAAGCTGCTTTGTAAGTGCAAAATGATATTTCAAATCATGAAATGCAATTGCAATTCTAGTTTGCAATCAAACATCGGAGAGCTTACCTACCCACCTCCTCTTTATGGCTTGTAAAGGCAAGTGAAGTGTCTCTGGACCCATTAATGATCACCGTTGTTTGTTTCCTTAGACAGGAAAAGTTATGCTTTTAAACAAGTAGTAGTTAGATCCTGACTCAAGCACTAATATTTGGACATTAACAAATTTGGAGATTATCCTCCTGCCTAAAGCCTCCCATTTTAGAGAATGATACTGAAAATGTGGTGAAGATCTCTAGCTATACTCTGATTCCACTGATTTCTTTCATCTCTTTCAGTCTGCTGTCAGTCCTGGAGCACAGCAAGAGACTGTACTGATAGTGATGCTTGAACTACTTCTAGCCATGAACATGGGCAAGGTGTCCATGATGACTTCATTACACCTCTCACCAGCTTGATACCATTGGCAATAGATGGTGTTGACTTGTTTGTGAGGTCTTGTAGTGGTGGACTTAATAGCACTCTGCAGCTTTGGTCCTTTCTCTCAGGCCTTGGCTACACTGGCGCTTTATAGCGCTGCAACTTTCTCGCTCAGGGGTGTGAAAAAACACCCCCGAGCGCAGCAAGTTATAGCGCTGTAAAGCGCCAGTGTAAACAGTGCCCGAGCGCTGGGAGCTGTGCTTTGAGATCTTTAGATGTGCTCCCAGCACTGTAAGCTAATCCCCACGGGCAGGTGGAGTACGTGCAGCGCTGGGAGAGCTCTCTCCCAGCGCTGGGGCCGCGACCACACTTGTACTTCAAAGCGCTGCTGCAGGAGCGCTCCTGTGGCAGCGCTGTACAGCTGCAAGTGTAGCCATACCCTCAGAGAGCCTGTCAAACAACACTAGCATCTGCTGCTTTGGCACCTTAGTGGCTGAATTTCAAGTTCTCCAATAATTAGTCAGTCATGCTGCTGCTCACTCCTTGGATAACTGCTCAGCCCTTTCCCCCCTACTACCTGACCTCCCTTTTCTTCTTACTTGATACCAAGCAGCTGGAGTCAGGATGCTTTGTTCCTTTTATTCTCCCCGAAAGGAAAAAAACAATCCCCAAACACCACCACCTTTCATGTGACATTTGGCTTTTTTTCCCCTCTCCAGAGTTTGTTGAAATATTATCACCCTGATCATGTTCCTGCTTCCTGCTGCAGTTCACTGAGAATGAGTCCACTTAGCATGCTCTATTATGAAGAGGGACAGGTTACAATAGGCCACCATGAGGACATGATTGTAGAAGAGTGTGGCTGCTACTGAGGAAACTGCAGAGCTCTGTGCAGGCTTCAGTTCTAGAGGTAGGAGCTGCAGCCCCCTTTGCATATTTGCAGAGCTACCATGAACAAGACAGCCCTAAAATGCAGCCATCTTAAAAGTTACACAGCATTTTGGACAAGGGGAAAAGGAAATTTCCCTACTCATACATGGAAAGGATGACAAGCTGTGCCAAACCCCAGTACTTTCAGTTACCAAAGCAACTCAAAGCAAAGTATATACGTGTGTGTGTGTGTGTGTGTGTGTGTGTGTATATATATATCACCATAGCTATTGAAATCAGGTAGCTGAAATACAAATTACTGTACTGTCTGTGACTAGCTGTCATGAGTTCAGGATGAACTACACTGGAAATGAACTGGTAAAACAAATGTTTCTCATATGACTGCACACGCAACTTGAGTGTGTTTTCTTGTGCAGGAATATAATTGCTAATCTATCCAGTAAATAAAGATGAGAACAATGATGTTTAATCCTGTTTATTCTTAGCTCAGAGTCAGGCTAGCAGTGAATTTTAGCACCTCGCTGGTAAGTATCTCATGATGAGTGACATAACTTTTGATCTACAAGAGTTCTCAAACTCTTTTAAAGCATGGACCATGTTTTAATAGTCAGATCATCTCAGGACACCTCTCCTCCCACTTGTGCTCACACTATCTATCTCATGCTTATCATCCTTGAGCCTGGGGTGCTGGACTTGAGGGCACGACAGCCCTCCTTTCAAAGTAATAATAGCAATTGAATGCTTTACAATTTTGTTCAGTGGCTTTCAGCACCTCCACTATAAAAACTGTGCCAGTGCCCCCACCCCTATGGCAACCACTGCAATTGTTTACAAGGGGAAATAAGAAGAAGAGAGTGTTTATATATTTCTCTCTTTAGTGCAAGGTATTCTTTTTTGAAAAATAATTTTTTAGTCTTCTTCCCCTTCCATCTTCACTTTTTCTCTCTCACATTACTCATGCATTTCTGCTACCTAATCCCTCCTCTCCTACAGCACGATTCCGTTGCCTTGTAAGCCTGGGGGCTAGTGTCCTGCGTGGTCAGAGCAGCACAGAGGCAGAGCTAAGGGACAGGCTCAGACACATGGGAAATGCAGTGCCAACCATGCAGCCACCTGGGTTTCATACCACTTAACCATTCTTAGAAACTTAAAGATCCAAAAGATTTTGTTTTACAGAGGGAAAAGCAGCTCCTTCGACGTTAGCAATTCCCCTCCTCCCATACTATGGGGAACAGATCCGATCCCAAACATGCTGCAAAGAAAGAAAAGGGGCAGCAGCACTAACGACCCTTCTGTTCCTCTTCTGCAGCTGACAATGCCCAGAGAAGCTTTAATATGGCTAAGGAGAAAGAAGTGATTATTTATGGGTGCACTTATTCATTCCAAGGTACAAAAATAGTATTCCAAGTCACATGTCTTGGTAGAGCCCTAAACCAATAGCAACCATTGCTCCGTACTTTACACTGGCAGTTCTCAACTAGAGGTCATGAACAGCTATCACAGGATTGCAATCACTCTTTAGTTTTCATAAAGCTAAATGGGAGGATAGTGCCAGGACAGTCCTGAGATTGTAAAGTTCAAGAACTCTTATAAAACACTATTTTTTACCCTCATTCTACACCGAACTGTTTTGTTCTTACTAGAGTATTGTTCATATACCAATTAAAAGGCATCAAGGCTTAGCTGGTACTTGGACTAGTTGGCACTGTTTTATAAATAGGAGACATCCTTGAAAACCAATAAAGGAATCGTAAGTATTGTACATAAAATCAAGCATGTGCCTATTCATGCCATTTTCTTTGTTTGAATAATCTTTGCCTACATTTTACCCAAAGAGTGAACAGGCACAAAGTGAATTGTATTTTACATAGTTGGCAGATTCCTTAGTTTACCAAAGGTCATTAAGCCCTAGTTTTAAGAACTAAAGTCCTTTTTCAGAAGCTATTCTGAGCTAGTTTCTTCACCAATACCTGTAGACCTCTAAACCATTCATGATTAAGGCTTAAGATTGTGTCATGGATATTTTTAGTAAAATTCACAGGCAGGTCATGGGCAAAAAAGAAAAATTCACAGAAGCTGTGACTTGTCCATGACTTTTACTAAAAATATACCTGACAAAATGGGGATCTGCAGATTCTCACACCGCCTGAAGCGGGGCAGCTGTGCTGAGGCTAGGAGCTGCCTGGAGCAGCTGGGAGCTATGAGGATTCCTCTGCCAAGGGTTGGGGGTTCCCTGGTGCCTGCTGTGGGCTGGCTTGGGGGGTTCCCCTGCCACCCATGGCAGCTGGAGGTTCTGCAGTAGCTTGGAGCTGCAGGGTATCCTACTACCCGCAACCACGTGGAGTTTCAGGGGCTGCCAGAGGCACCGCGCTAGAGGTTAGGGACCCTGCAGCTGGAAGTCACGGATTCAGTTACTTCTGCAACTAAATCGTAGCCTTATTTATGATCCCCCCTCAAATATTTTTACTAGCTCACAATATTTCTCTGTCCCATCAAACTTAACTTGATCACTTGTCATGTCAAATCAATGAGAGTCATCTTTTCACCTGAGGTCCCTCAGCACTCAAGTTCTATTTGGACTGTGGGAATGAATGTTCAAGGTCCAAAGCAATTCTTTAAGAATATGGGTTTGTCCCAAGTCACTGGGCAACACTTCCCTCACCCCCAAGGCAGCTGTTCATCAGGGGATTATGTATGTAAGCATGAGAAGTTAGTTCCTCTTCAGGCCCAATCATAAATGTATTACCCTACATTGCTTCACTGTATGTAGTAGCATGGATCACTGCAGCACTGACAACAGTGCAACTAAAAAAGCATTAGTGGGCAGAGATGCTACAAAGCTGCTACCCTCCCTTCCAATTGTTTGCTGCGATATTAAGGGGAGGGAACTAGAACTCAGGGGCACAATACCAAACCCAAGGAACAAATGAGTCTTTTCATCAAGAGGATGCATTAAGTGTGAACTATGAATACAAAGAAAGCCTCATTAAACTGCAACCTAACTATACAAGTGTGTTTTTTAGGATTAGCGCTGCAAGTCAGGAAATAAGATCCATCCAATGTTATTATTCTAACCTTCTGCAGGCAAAAGCCCAGAGTTATTTTGAGCACTTGGCTCTGCACCCTTTGCTATGAGGTGTGAGTGACATGAATGATTGGTTTATCATCAACTGCTTTTGTGGTGCACAAAGAGAAGTCAGTGTGCAAGGGGATGAAAAGCCCTAGCAAGCAAAAATGCTTCTTATGTTGTGAGCATCTAAGTTAAATGTCACCCAACAGCAGCCGCTTCGTCCCACTGATTAGGGAGTCCCATACAATAATCCTCAGCTAGAAACGTGAGATCCATGAGGAAGGGAGGAAAATGGACAGGAAAATCTAGCCCCAAAATGCCCTTCACCTTTCATCTGGACTTTTAAAGTTTTAACCACAAAATACTGGAAGAGTCTTTAAAGAGAACCATATGTAACTGCAAGTAAGAGGTCTATTTTTTAAAGATACTGAGTTCCTCTCACCAACCAGAAACTCATCATAAAGAAAGTAAAACCCAACAACATAGTTTAATATAAGCAAGATCTTTATTGATCTCGTAACAGCAACCATTGGTGAGATCTTTTTTTCCCCAAACACCTGTTTGTTTCAAGGACAGCAAAAAACAATTGTACAGAAGTTGCCTGATGACTTTTCAGGCAGTCTCTGCTTTTCAGCTAAAATCACGTTTAAAATTGAAAGGGGATTGGGTAGGAAAGGGAGAAAAGAACTGGCAATGGGACTTTTTGAAATTTATAAAGGCTTTCTAAGAACCATGAGTGTATAAACATCTCAGACACCCATGAATTGTCATAAGATTGGTACTGTCCTCTATGCTCTCCAAAGACACCTTCACGACTCGGCTAAGAGCTGTTTCACAATGATGCAAACAGTTTTCCTATCCGAGGTGAAGAAAGGCACTGGGATCACCATCTCGCAGTGATGCAGATATGGACACTGGAAGCAGGATGGGGAAATCACTCTTTATTCCCAGTGTCAACAAAGACCAGGGAGCTCACTGCCCTTTTTTCACTCCTGGTGTGATTAAAAAAGTGGTTAAAGCTCACTCCTGCTGTATGTTCCTCTTGTCTCCTGTTTTGGGTTTAAATTATCCTTGGATTTTGGTTTTTAGAGCAGTTTTGTGGGAAGAGTCATGCTGTAAGAACTCAGGTTTCACACATCCACTGTTGGCGTTTAACCTTCATACTTAGCAAAGTTAGTCTTCCCCGTGCTGCTTCACGAATCTAAAAAAGCTTCCTGGGATTTTAAGTAAAATATATTTATTTTTATATATTTGTGTGTGTTATGAACATCCACCTACACATTTATATTTGCACACTCTGCTCCTGACCCCCCAGTGGAGATTTCTCACTTAACGAATAGCTGACCAATGTTGACAGATAACTATCAAAGCATACTTCTCAACCTGCCAAATGTTGTATGTGGGACTAAGTTACAATGACAGAGGCAAAGGACAAGCATCTTAAAATAACGTTGTGTAATAAGTATTTCTTTCTATAATCTCAATTTTATGATTTGGAATTTCTTAGATCAATTTACAAGAACAAAAGAAAAAACACCCCCCACGCTCATGTGGAATAAGGGGTGAATTTAGTCTGAAGTAAGGGGCAATTTGAGAGGTGTGCTGTTGAGCTTTACAAGAGTCCCCACATATACTACGTCACTCCCTCCTCACCAAAAGGCATTACAAAACCTCCAGCATGAGTTCAGAGGAAGGGACTGTTTCCCCTAGATGGACAACTAGGGGAAAGAACAAACAGAAGATGGTCACTGAAAACTAGATGCTGCAACACTCTGAGTGAAACATCCATATAGAAATCAGTTATCAAAAAAAGAGGCAAGCCCTGCATCTTTGATGCCAAATGAGTGCCACTACAAAACTAAATTTGAGTTTAGATCATGGGAAAAATACTGATTTGTCATAAAGTGGCATTTTTCAAATTTAGCCAGGGCAGTATTATTAACAGAGAACAAGCACTAGGAGTTGTGGAAGAGAAATGTTAGCTCTAAAAGGGAAGGTGCAATGGAAGGAGAGTGGTGATGAACAGCAATCCCCAGACAGGAGCCCCTCCCTTCCCCCCAGGCTGATTTACATCAACAAGACTACCATCAAATTTTTGGGGTAGGGGAGGGAAAGTTACCAGTTAAAATTTACAAGGTAAATAGTTCAGAAATACAAGCGAAAAATTAAATTAAAAACACGCAGAATGGCACTGTCCCTACAAAGATGCAGTACCTCTTTCTTTAGCTAAGAAAGAGTGGTTAACACTTTCCCAACCAGATGTCTGGATTTTGTTGTGTGTCTTGGTGATTGGATTCTGAATGTCAACAAAAAGCCCATGTGTTCTGGGGTCATTTACAGGTTTCCTAGATATGAATATAAAGACCAGGAAAAATTAAACAAGACAAAGACAATTATGAGGAATGTGTTTTCCTTAAGGGTAGAGTCAATTCCAAGTGCAAGATGATTGTGGCCTAGAGAGGATCACAGTGCCCTCTGATGGCAAAACTGGTGAACTTAAAGTACTATACCAGAAGGAACCTACATGCAAGAATTACGTTTTGTCTTTTCAACAGCATGGAAAGAAGCCCAGTGCTGCTGACTCTAAATGATGGAACCTGAATGCAAATGGTCAATGTACCAAAAATTTGGGATTTTTTCAGTTCACAGACGGCTAGGGAGGGAAGAAGGAAAGATGAGCTATGCGCCATGCCACCTGGCACATTTTCTGTTCGTGGTGGAAATGATGAGATGTTTAACAGCCAATAGACATGACGGACACACATAAGGCAGAATGCAGGAAAGTGCTGTGCAAGCTTCCCACACATCTGCTAATACACCTGATTTATAAGAAGAATAAATGTGCGACCAGTAGCACTTCTGGCTGCTTCCCAGCACATACTGGCCAGTCATACATAGTGCAGAAGCCCAAAACAGCCACCAGGCATGGGGCTGATACCAACAACTCATTTCATTTGAAAACTAAACCACATTTGACTCCTAATATCTAGAGATGAGAGGAGAATGCTCATTGCAAAATAGACACCCACTGGGCAGGGTGTAACTGGAAGCTATTTTATCCTTCCCTCCTCTCCCCAAGGTCAGTTTCAGAGGACTGGCACAAAGGTCCAGAGGAGAATTACTGCATACAAAGGCTGAACAATAAGATGATTAAGCAGAGTTAGTTCAAAATGGAAGTATGGATTAGGATTGTCACAAAGGCGTTCAGTTGCCGATACCAAAGCTTAAAAAGGAAACCACCGCTTTTTAAAAGCTTTGTACACCCTGGACACTTGTGACAAAGGCTTATTGGTAACTGTCTTGTAGCTCTTGGCACTGTAAAGCAGCTGGCAAGTATTTCCAGAAGCGGACCTTTACTCAGGCACAGAGAGGAATGCTGCTTTCAGTGTAGTCAATTCAGCACACAAACCATCATCAAAAGTAGCTGACATGATACTATTTGCAAGAAGATTAACAGATTGTTTTGGATTTAATGTCACTCCTCAACCTACCTCTAGGAAACAAAACCCCCATAGAGAAACCCTTCCCCATCCCATGCTGTAGATAGCCCCACTTCTGCATCAGTTCTGTTAACACAGACTCTAGCACCTGTGCAGAGCCCCATTGACTTCAGTGGGGTTTCACACCAGCACAGTGATCGGTGCTGTGCAGGACTGGAGCCTGGGCTTTCATTAAAAGCATAAAACTCAAAATCAGGAAAAACTGACAATGGTTAGATGGAAAATCAAGGTGAAATGACGGTCATTCTCAGATGTGTAGGTTCACTGCAGGTTTCCTTCTATATAGTACAAGTCACTATTATTCTACATCAATCAATCTATGTCTTCTTACATAAGCTGTGATCCTTCTTTCAAGGCTCTGCATGCCTTCCTCAGAGCAAAATATGCGGTGGGAAGGGGAGGGGAGGAGAAATGAATTTAAACCTAATTAAGTCTAAACAAGCAACACTGCATCTTTGAGTTTCCTGTCTTATTGCTCAGTTTAATTCATTTAAAAATGAAACCACAGTATTTAAGCCCCCTCAAGACAAAAATCAGCATGGAGGACCAAACCAAAGCTAATGGGAAAACTGGTCATGCCAGCTAGGACAGTGGGTCATTTGAGAAGAAGTTTTTTTTGTTTTGTTTTGAAATGTGTGATTTTTCTCAAGGGAAGGAGTGCTTAGGGGCAGGGCTTCCTCTAGGAATGGTGCTGCTGAGGAACAATGCCACAATGGAAAAGGCTAATGAAACCAAGGCAGACATCATTTGATAGCATTTTCTATCACCATCCACCCTGTGTGCCCACAGCAGTACTGGTGGGAAGGATGCCGTAACAGTACATCCATCTCCATCTTGTTTGTTTTTTTTTTTAAATATGTCAGAACTTGACACTTATGGAAGGGAGACTAAGAGCCCTATCTAGCTAAAGCCAGGCACAGAGTGAGACTGTTAGTTTGCCTTCAGGCAGCTCTGCTGATATCCCCCCCTCAGTAGTTTCATCCTGTCTCTCCCCTGAGCAGCAACCACCCTCATCCCAGACTGGTCTGGTCTATGCTGGGCAAGTTTTCCCAAAAAGGGTAACTGGTTTTAAAACTAGTTCAGCTAACCAATTCTGAAGCCAGTTGGAACCATAGGGTAGACCAGGCCCCAGAGAGTTTGAACTGTTCACTGAACTGTTTGGGAAAAAAAAAAAAAAAAAAAAAGTGCATTCTGCAGGTTGTGAAATTAATTTAGTAAAAATGGTTGAGGGCACCTGGAGCCTGGTCTACAGGACAGCTCCAGCCAAAGTGACAAGTGGTTGGAATTCCCTTAGTGTAGACCAAGCTACAGGGTTGTGGTTTTATGAAGTGTAGTAGTAGGAATTAGGATAAACCTGCTAGATTCATTTTTATTTATGGTCAGAGATAGAATCTGAACCCAGGTCCCTAAAAGTGAACAGGTTCCTGCACTAACCCAGTGCCTCATCCAGGCTCTATGTTTTAATGGTTAAAAATAAGGATTAAAGCTGGGCATATTAAGTATGGGGGAAGCTGTTTCCCCAATCTCCGAGCTAGTCCCAAAGCACAAGTTAGAGTAGCCCTTAAACTGCTCTAACTTGTTTTAGCTGCCAAGGGGCCAATTCAATAGCCAAGGGTTGCCTTAACCTCGTCCCCTGTGCTGAATGCAAGGAGCGGGGGGAGTGTAAGAACTGCTATGATGGCTCTGCACCACCCAAGGACCTCACTATGCGCAGAGAATCCTGCAGCAGCCTAAAACCGGTTAAAAAGGGCACTGATGGGGTGAGATAAAGCTGCCCTAATACAGGGAAAGATCTGACCTGTAATGTCTGGGACACAAAAATTTAAGTGCAAAATTTAGGTTTAATAAAATAAAGAATTTACAAAACTGAACATTTTATTATCATCGTCCCTTCAGTTTTAACAAACAGAGCATTTAGATTGGATTTAAGTGTTACCCTGCAGTTGTGGTGCTTAAGAAGTACCTGAATATTTTCATTGTCCACTTTCACTGGAGAAAGTAAGTAATGAAGTGTTATTTAATCCTTCTCATAACACAACAACTAGGGGTCATGGTTGCGCCATGGGGAAATGCTGTTATCCCTATTTTCCAGATGGGAAACTAAAGCACAGAGACACGAAGTGATTTGATCAAGGTCACACAGGAATGTGTGAATCAAGTGCCTGAAACAAACCCCAGATTTTCCTAATCCTACTCCAGTGCCTCAACCACCAGATGATCTTTCCTCTCTGGATGCTTGTTTCTTCCCTTGGGTATTTAAAAAAAAAAAAAACATCTCAAGTCAACAAAAGTCAGAATGATTTCTCCGGCTGACAGCTAAGAGGATTGTTGCATAATGGAAGCTCTTGCTGCACTATACACTTAGGGATAAATTTTCAGTGCTGCAACAGGATTTTAGCAGCACAATTCTTGTAATAAAAGAGTCAAATAGCTGAACACCTGTGCAGTGCTTTGAAAAGCTGAGAAGTTACGAACAAAACAAAATGTATTACTATGATGAGAAAAGTGACTAACGATACCTTGTCACTGCTCATTTCTTCTTCTTGTTTCTCTCAAATCAACTCTGCTTAGTTCACTGACAAACCCAAGTGTTTACTATTATCAGCACTACAGAGCAAATCTGGATTCTGTTCTGCCTTATCAGCAAAACTGTTTGCTAAATTCCAGAAACTATTGTTAGTGATAATGCATGAAGCAGAATGGGGATGGAAAAATAAAAAAAGTCAGTGTTTCCTACATGAGGCAGAACTTGCAGTGTACTTTAGAAATATCTGAACTGAACAAATTGGATCTGGGAGACACAAAGTACAACTGAGCTTTCTATCCTTCATACTAAACATAGGTGGAATAATGCCAGAGGATAAATACAGGACATAGAGGTGTAGTTTTAGTCACATTTCTGGCCATCACCAAGCTTTAAGGAGACCCTGCATTTCCCAGATACACTAAAAAGTCTATTCCTGAGAGATCATACATTACAAAGGATTTTTGTTCCTGTGTTATTCACATTTTGAAGAGAAGAGGGAAAAAATGAGTTTTTTCAGGAAACCTTCCTTCCCCAAAGAAGTATTTTACCAGGAAAGTGTCCCTTTTGCATACCAAAAAGAGAAAACAGGGTCTTTTCCAATTTATAACTGAGCTGTGTAAATTTCTGACTCACATGTCAGATACAGTCTCCCAGCAAGTGGGGCAATGGGAAACAAGTCCAGCTACAGTTTGAGCGATGCCCTCAGCAACTAAATCAAACCCATTAAGAACTTTCAAGTGGCAAGGCTAGACAGGAATTGGCCAGAAGCACCATGCTCTTGTCAAAATCCACACTAGTCCACCTAATCCCTTTGCCAAGATATGGATAGGAGCAAAACTGGACAGTATGGAACCAAAAAATGACCCATACAGGCAAATGTTCAATTTTACAAGTCAGCCAATATACACCCCAGCAGTGAACATAAAAGTTAACAACAAAGGATCTTGGAGGAAAAGTAATGGAGCCAGTGATTGAAAGGAGCACAGTGAACTATGAATGGAAGGATGGTATAAGATGAGAAGCAGGCCCACTGCTCCTCAGAGTGCTTATTGACATTCACTTTTTCCCTTCTGATGGGAAGTCTTAAAATTGAAATGATAAACATTTAACAAGTGTATTAATTACAACTGTTAGTGGGGAAAAACACTCCCCCTAATGCAAGAGAGATGGGGGATATTGGAAATTAACCATTACTGCAGTACCTTCAATATAACAGTCTACAGTGTAGACCAGCAAAAAAATCAGAAGAAACTAACAAGGGCAAAAGGGCAAAAATGGAGGAAGTCCTGAGGATAATATAAGATACCCCTCCCCCATATCCTAGGAAAAAAAAAGTTTTGATTTAGCATTTGATTTAGCATTCAAAGTACTCAGGGAACAAAGGGTTAAGTTTCTGAAAGTGAGAAGTTTTGCATGGCATTCCTTTGGGATGGAAAGAAAGGAAGAGGAATCGGCAGTATAATGAACTGACAGCTTCCTCTAAATACACATAACATTAAGAAGTATTATCAAAAAGAAGTTTGTCAGAGGGTTGGAAACCAAGGAGGTACAAGAGCAAATGAATTAAGGTTATGCGTCTCCAGAAGAGAGAACATGTTACATTGCAGGGCACACAGTCATGGAGAAAGGTGACAAGTGGGACTAGTACCCAGGTTCCCCCAGAGTTACTCAAGTGAGTGCTCTGCCCACTGAGGAAAACGAACTCAGACTGAGCAGAGACTCTTACCTGTTCTCCCACTATTCCTTGCGGTTTCTAAAATGCGAGTGATCGAAAGTATTGGAGACACTATATTACAACTGGTTACTTGCTGCGCAAACATAAGCCCTTTGTGAGCTGGGATCAGGCTGAAGGGAGGGGAACACAGAAAAAGCCACCTCCACTTAGCATAAATCCACCAGTCCCTGGCCCCTTTGCTGTTTGCAATAAATATCCAACTGGTGATGGAGGTACGTTCTCACTTGTGTATGGGTTGACAGGGTGCCTCTAAAGTGCGAGATGCCAAGGTTCCACTCGGAGTGTTCCTCAGCTCTGTATAATCTGACAAGGGCATCCATTCAGTCACAGAGCAGGGAGATAGGAGTTAAAAAGTGGGGGAGGGAGCAGGATTGGGGAGCTAGATTCTTATCCTTTGGCACTTGGAAGATGAAGTGAGGAGTCTGATGGAGACTGCTGCGACCACCGCCTCTGCCACCTTTCAATTACTGATCCGATTAGCAGAATCGAGTATGCACAGGTATCAGGGAATTGCTGCCTCTCCATGGTTATGCTCTGGGGTAATCAGATGTCCATCTCAAACTGAGCATCATCCCCTGGCAACAGAAAAAGGAGAGCTGCATTAGAGGGAGATCTCAGAAAGCCCTCAAGAGGAAAGACAATCCCTACATACCTCCCAACACTATTTCCTAACGTATCTTCTGGTAAATAATGTAATGTTACATTTCATTCCCATAATTAACCTTGCACAGCAGATAGGGCAAATCAGATAATCCATTATGGAAGAACATGCTCTTCTTGGGAGATGCTGCAATCACTTACAGTGTGCATTAAGGACAGAGTGGACAGCCCTGTCTCAGTAATCATTGGTTTAAGTTGGCAGCCTTAAAAAAAAAAAGAGAAATCACCAGAATGTCACAAATTTTTATCAATTTATTTTAGGTTCTTTATTTGTAAAAGGTCCTATGAAGATCAGTGACAGCCTTGACTTCAATGCAAAATGTCCTAGTTATTGCTAAATATTAATTTATGTGTTCATAGGACTGTACATGCATTAAGAGCTATATTACTGCAAAAGACACTTTGTCCTCCTGAAGTTATGAGCATTGACTCTTGCTACTCACATCTCATTTAAAAAAAAAAAAAAAAAGCAAAGAAAGCCACCCAGTGGCCCACTGTCTATGGGAAGATATGATACAGCAGGAAACAGTTACCTGTTTAATCACATCTCTGTACACACAGGAGTCAAATGTGCTTTCTGTGTATTTTTTAAAAGCTGTTCTACCATGGCAAGAATGGCATGCACACTGATACTCCCATCTACCTAAATGCTCCCTGCTTAAAACAAAAAACCTGAACCAACAAACAAAACAACACACACCTCAAACAAAATTTTACCCAAAAGAGAGAGGAGTACCAAAAACCTCTTTACGTCCACTAGGGACTTAGCTATGGCTAACAGTTTTCTATGGAAGATGCTTAGGGGCAATGGATGGCAGTATAAAATCATTACAGATATTAGGAATGTAAATATTGTTTAAACAGTTAACTGATTAAAGGGGGAGGGCCTGGGGTTTCTCTGGGCAGCAAGACGGGGCTGCGGCTGGTCAGCTGGCTGGCAGGGCGGGGTGGGGCCGGGCGCAGCGTGTGATGCTGTGCGGCCAGGGTCCGGCCAGCGCAGCCACAGTCTAGCCAGCGGTGCATTAACTAACTGTTAAGGTCAGTTAACCGGTAAGACTAATGCTTACTGGTTAACCTGTTAACATTTTACATCCCTAACAGATATATAAAACCCTGTAAAAGTATTATTTCATATAACAGATTCAAAATACAAAGCTTCATGTGGGGCTCAGAGGAGGAGGAAAATGAAGCCATATTTAAGTTAAATATTTCTGAAACCAGACAAGTCTTTTTTGCTGTCCCTGAACTATTACAGAAAAAAAATATCACTCTGAGAAAGGAAACCTACATATTAAATTTCAGGGGCTGCAGATATTTATATATAATGAGTCCATCACCGTGATATCTGAGCATAAGATGTGCTAAATCACAAATAAGGGAGCTATAAAGAAATTAACCAGAGTATCAACCACCACCATCACCCAGTCTCTCTTACCCATTGCAGTCTTCCTGTCATGATTGTTCAGATTGTTTATTTCCACTTTAGAATCCTCGACCATGGTACCAGGACTGGTGACTCCTGGAATATTTGGGAGATGGCATGGTGGAGTCTGAGCCATGGGGGAATTGCGGCGATCTAACAGAAACTTACGGTCGTAGATGATTCGGGTACCTAGCATACAGTCAGACAAAAGGAGAAAAATCAGCATCTACGAATCCATACAGAATGTGTATTGATAATGATGTGTCAATGTGAGCAGGGTTCAGACAAAAGAGGCACTTGGAGTCCCATTCCCAGGCTGGTACAATGAAAAGCAGCATTGTCAACTCCAATCACTGCCTGATACCCTATTTACAGAATGGCACTGCCTTTTACCTTAGTTCAAAGACCTGTTTTTCCCACTCCTGCAATCCTAAAGAGGCACTGATTAAATGCATGTCACCAGACCATATAGCAAAGAAACCCCAATACCCTACATGCCGATGCTCTCAAGTCAGAACAATGTCCAGCACTGGAGAATCCACCCTTGAGCCAACTCATAGTGCTCTCAAAATGAGAGAATATAAAAAAGGCTTAGCTTGAAACCAGTCCTATTCCATAACAAGTCTCTTCCCCACTCCACATTTCAGTCTTTTTCTGTTACCTAAGGAAGTAATAAAGGGAGAAACTGCTGGGCAACTTCATTTCAAACTGTACAGTGTTCTCACAAACTGTACAACAAACATTCCCTATGTCCCCAAACACCTTATGAACACCAAATAAACGTAAGTAGACTTGCTCCAGTTTAACATTATAGATACAACAAAGTCCAAAACCAGACTTATTGACCGTCCTTAACTTTTACGTTTTTGTTGTTGTTAATGCAGTGTTTGTGAAAGGAAACTGACAGCTCTGGACATTGAAGTCTTCTATTTATCCACAGTATAGGATGACATGGACAGGATAATGCAAGTTTCCTCTCCAAAGTGCTTCCAGTGTAAGCTGGTGGGACCTCTAGGGGGTGAGGGGAAAGGATAATTGTATCTAGTTGTACAATGACATATTAGTTGTCACCCTTGCTGGCCTCTATATCCATGAGCACCAATCATGGTGACAGGTTTTGTGATATGGACTGCTGCCCACTAGTACTGTTACCTGTGCTGAGCCCATTTAAAAAGGATCAAGTGAGCGAGAGGGGATGGGTAGTAGGACTCTATGCCAAAAATGGCATTACCTGTTTCCAAGTAACAGATAACCGAGAAGAAAATTATCTTGGGGGCTTATGGATCAATGTCCAAACACCAAAAGCATAAGATAGGGTACTAGTTGGTGTTGGCTACAGACCACCAAATCACACTAGGGAACTAGAGGACCACTTCCTTATGCACCTTTCTACAATGTGTAGGAAAAGAACCTGTTTGTGACGCGTTACCCTCCATCCAGGGTGCCACCTGATGTACTGGAGTTTCACTGAAACTGGCTGTTCCACCAGCCTGGGCTCCCTCACCCTGTCCTGCTGTGCTAGGCCCTCAAGCTGCCTCCAACACACACACAAGTAGGGACATGCCCACCTGCAGAAAGACACAGACACTGAAATCAGCTCTGCATGGGAAGAATCAGCTAGGGGATTGCTCGATACTCAAATGCACACCATCTCTAGGGTGCAAACCCAAGTATGTATTGTCTTGTGCTGCACAGAGAACTGTACAGCGTAAGCCCATGAAAATCGCCCACAGTCTCAATGTGGAGGAAGATATGCACAGCTTTTTGCCCCCCAGTTATGAATTGCAAAAACTGGTTTAGAGAAAACAAGTTTATTAACTACAAAAGATAGATTTTAAGTGATTATAAAGAGATAGCAAACAGATCAAAGCAGATTACTGAGCAAACAAAGCAAAGATGCAAACTAAGCTTAGTACACTAAAGAAACTGTCTACAAGTCTACAACTGTCTACATGCGTCTGACAAATTGGGTATTCACCCATGAAAGCTTATGCTCCAATATGTCTGTTAGTATATAAGGTGCCAAAAGACTCTTTGTTGCTTTTTACAGATCCAGACTAACACGGCTACCCCTCTGATACTGTCTACAAGTAGTAATTTCTCACCCTAAATATTGCTTTAAGCGGGTTGCAGAATTTCTTGAAGACAAACTGCTCTTGCTTGCAGCTTAAAACTCCAAGTATTCCTTTCACAGGCCAGGCACCTTCTTCCCTTGGGTCCAGTCTCTTCTTCCCCAGATCAGTCATAGGTGTTTTCACCCATCATCTAGGGCAGTGATTCAGTGAAGAACTGACCCTGATTAACTCACTCTACTTAAAAAGGATTTATATATGGCGGAAATCCTTTGTTTCTCAGTTTAATCCCAACTCACTACTAGTGGAAAAATACTAGCAGTCCAAAATGGAGTCCAGTACCAATTGACATGATCCTGCAGTGTCAAAGCAGCCATAAATCTTCAGGAAGAAGTATCCCAGGAAGGTGGGAGATTAGCATCTTCAAAGTCCTATTGTTCTCCCTAATGGCCCATTGACTAACTAGCCGGACTGATTGCATTCTCTCTGGTGGGCATTCCCCAGGTACAAACTCACTTATAATTGTTACATACTCAATATTCCTAACTTCAGATACAGAAAATGACACATGCTTACAAATAGATAATCATATTCAGTAAATCATAACCTTTTCAATGATACCTCACATCAGTGGTTTTCAAACTGCAGGTCGCAACCCAGTAATGGGTCACGGAATGTAAGGCACTGGGTCACGTTGGCTTTGGTCAGAGCCGTCGACCAGGCTGTTAGAAGTCCCGTGGGCGGTGCTGCCCAGCTAAGGCAGGCTAGTCCCTACCTGTCCAGACACCACACTGCAACCCAGAAGCAGCCAGCAGCAGTTCTGGCTCTTAGTTGGGGGGGCCACGGTGCTCTACGCACTGCCCCAACCCTGAGCACCAGCTCTGCGTTCAATGGGAACTGGGGAGGGGGAAGAGTGCCTGTGGGTGAGAGCTTCATAGAGTCGCTTGTGTGCCTCCGCCTAGGACCCGGACCTGCTGCTGGCTGCTTCTGGGGCACAGCACAGCCCGTAGTGCCAGGACAGGCAGAAAACCTGCCTTAGCACCCCTGCTGTACCGCTGACTGGGAGTCGCCCAAGGTAACCCCACACCCCAATATCCTGCCCTAAGCCCCCTCAAACCCAGAGCCCCTTCCTGCACCCCAAACCTCTCATCCTCAGCCCCACCCAAGTCTGCACCCCCAGCCCAGAGCCCTGCCTCCCTCCTGCACCTTAACCCCCTGCCCAGAGCCCCCTCCCATATACTGAACCCCTCATTCCCGGCCCCATCCCGCAGCCCTCACCACATCCCAACCCTCTCATCCCCAACTCCGTTCGGTCACAGGCATGAACAATTTTCTTCAACTGGGTCGCCAGAAAAAAAAAGTTTGAAAACCACTGCCTCACAAGACCCATCTTGCATAAAGCATCTTAATTATGGCATATTCATATCATAACAATATCTCTATGAAGAATATGGGACATAGCATCACATTGTGATCACTGGGTATTTCATGTGACATGTGGGAGGTCTCTTGCTGCCAGTACTAAAACATCTTTGGAATTTCTAAACATTATAGATGGCAATTTCCTAACTCAAAAAGTGTTGCAGCCAAGATGGGGGAGTTCTATATTAGACTCTGTCCTAACAGATAAAAAGGAACCAATCACAGAATTAAAAGTTAATGGTAGCTTAGGTACAAGTGACCATGACTTGATCACATTCGTAATGCACAAGAACCACAAAGTTCTGCACACACAGTGCTTCAGTAAGGCCAATTTTAAAAAGCTGAAAATAATTATGAGCCAAATCAACTGTGAGGAGTAATTTAATCAGAAAAGTGTTAATATAATTGGGAATCATTTAACAACAACTTACTTGCTACCCAAAAAAGCTACAATCCCACAACTGAGGAATCCCACAAAAACGACCTAGTTTAAAGAGGAAGCAAAGATAGCTGTAAAAAACAACAACAAATGGAAGGAAGCGGAAGCTGATGGTAATGAATATAAATCAGAAGTTAGGAATAGTGGAAAACTGATAACGGAAGCCAAGGGACACAAAGAGAAATCTATGGTCAACAGATTTAAGGACAATAAGGAGTTTCATACATATATTAGGAACAAAAAGAATACTGACAATGTTACTGGCCCATTACTAGATGGAAATGATAGAATTAATCAATAATAATGCAGAAAAGGCAGAAGAGTTGAAGAAGTATTTCTGCTTTGTATTTGGGGAAAAACAGATGATGCAGTCTCATAATATGGTGCTAACGCTCTTTCCACTCCACTAGTATCTCTGGATAATGTTAAATAAAAGCTAGACAGTTTTAAATGAGCAGGTCCAGATAACCAGCATCCAGGAGTTTTGAAAGAGCTGGCTGAGGAGCTCGCTGAACTGTTAATGTTGAGTTTCAAGAAGTCCTGGAGCAATGGACAAGTCCCAGTAGACTGGAAGAAAGCTAATGCTGTGCTAATTTTTAAAAAAGGGTAAATGGGATGATCCAGGTAATTATAGACCCGTCAATATGACATTGGTCCCAGGCAAGATATGGAACTTGATTAATAAAGAACTAAAGGAGGGTAATGTAATTAATAACCCGCTGCATGGGTTTCTGGAAAAGAGATCCTGTCAAACTAGCTTGATATCTTTTTTTGACGAGATTATAAGTCTAGCTGATAATAGTGGCAATACTCATGTCATATACTTGGACTTTTCTAAGCATTTGACTTGGTACCACATGACATTTTGATTAAAAAAATCTACAAAGATATAAAATTAACATGGCACACATTAAACGGATTAAAAGCTGGCTCACTGATAGGTCTCAAAATATAACTGTAAATGGGGAATTGTCATTGAGTGGATCTGTTTTCAGTGGGGTCCCGCAGGGATGGGTTCTTGGCTCTACAGTATACAACATCTTTATCAATGACCTGGAAGAAAACATGAAGTCACCACTGATAAAGTTTGCAGATGACGTAAAAATTGGAGGAGTAGTAAATAATGAAGAGGACAGGTCACAGATTGAGTGATCCAGATCACTCAGTAAACTGGGCACAAGCAAACAATATGCATTTCAATATGGCTAAATAAAAGTCTCTACATCTGGGAAAAAGGGAGAAGGCCATACATACAGGATCAGGGACTATCCTTGGAAGCAGTGACTGAAAAAGATTTGGGGATCGGGGCAGATAATCAACTGAACATGAGCTCCCAGTGTGATGCTGTGGCCAAAAGAGCTAATGCAATCTAAACTAACTAAGCTAATGCATAAACACAGGAATCTCAAGTAGACGTAGAAAAGGTTATTTTACCTCTGTATTTGGCACTGGTATGACCACTGCATCCACTTCCGGTGCCCATAATTCAAGAAGGAGGTTGATAAATTGGAGCGGGTTCAGAGAAGAACCATGAGAATCAATTAAAGGATTAGAAAAACATGCCTTATAGTGATTGAGCTCCTTGAATCTACTTAGCTTTACAAATAGAAGGTTAAGGGATGACTTGATGACAGTCTATAAGTATCTACATGGGGAACAAATATTTAATGATTGGTTCTTCAATCTATCAAAGGAAGGTATAACACTATCCAAAGGCTGGAAGCTGAAGCTAGACAAATTATGAAGGGAAATAAGACTGTTAAAAATGTAATTAATCACTGGAACAATGTACCAAGGCTCGTGGTTGATTATCACTGACAATTTTTAAAATCAAGATTGGCTGTTCTTCTAAAAGATCTGCTCTAGGAGTTATTTTGGGGAAGTTCTATGGCCTGTGCTACACAGTAAGTCAGACCTTAGAATCTATGCACAAGATTACCAAGGCATAGATAGTAAAGGTCGGAGCTGTAGGGAAAGAAAGAAAACAATATGTTTTGGAGATAGTGCATCCTTGTACATTAGAGTAAATAGGGGTGTGTCTCAAGAATAACGAGTTTGGAAGCCAGGAAACCGGGTGGTGTGGAGTTAGGTTTGGTTTTTGTAAGAGTGTTGTACACAAAAGTAGACGAAAAGGAGAATGAGAGACTGAATAAGAATGAGCAAGAGTGGAGAGATGATGGAGGGGTTAGAAGTGAAGAATATGAAGGCCACACCATTACTGTTAAGTAGTATGTGATAGCACCAAGCAGCCCAAGTCATGGACAGGATCCCACAATGCTAGGAGCTGTACAAATACAGAACAAACAAAAAATCCCTGCTTCAAAGAGCTCAGTGCTGAATCCCAAGATTGAACATAGAGGTGGAGGGGATGGAACAAGAATTCATGGCAGATGGTGTCAATTTTTCTTTCAAAAACAATAGTTAAAATCTTGGGCTGAAAAGGAGGTACAGTAGGTGAGTGGGTTTGAAGAGACAGTCAAGGGTGAAGCAGTCATGAGGGCTGTGGGTATATGAGTCAGGAAAGAAGAAAAGCTGTTTGGCATATTAAGCGATAGAGCCAATGGCAAGGAGGATCTATCCGTAGTGGAGGAAGTTAAACTGATCTCTGGATTTTCTTCAGAGGCACTCAGCAGCATGGGGAGAGGAACAGAGAATGGGGGGGAGGGGGAGAGTCCAATGCTAGAAACTGATGAGTTGGACTGAGTGTCCAGGAAAGGAAACAAAGACCCTGGTGTGAAGAAGAGAGAGGCTTTGAAAATGGAGCCCCTGGAGTTAAAGTAAAGTAATATCTGTGAAGGAGAGGGGACAGCAGAGAAGTTGGAAGAAGCAGGAATAGCCATGATGGACTGGGATGAGAGAAGTTAAAGGAAGGGAGGCGACGGTCACAGATAGAACAGACTAAACATCTTCGATTGCTCTGCCATGGAGAATGAACATATCATAGTTCAAACACCTACTGAGCTGTTGGTAGTTCAAGGGAAGACAGCAACGCTGATCAAAAGTTCAATAATTAACTGGAACCTAGATACCTAGAGGCATCAGCACTGGGGAAAGCTGTTTAAATATCCAGCACTAGGATAGACTGGCATTTTCTGGGGCCCAGAGAAGAGTCCAACCCTCCCCCAGGCCTCTCCAAAAAATCAAATTCAAGTAGATTCCTCTCACCTTTCTACCCCAAGTATCAAACATATTACTCGCACACTTCAGGATTCATTGTCTACACAGGCTTCCTGCTCTGGAAAGATCCTAGAGCCAATAGCAGGGCCTCACCTAGAGGTAAGAGTTTCACACAGTCACAGGTTATATCCTGTGGATGCCTATTTAAAAGAGGGAGAACACTCATTTCAGAGCAGAAACTACATTGTCAGGATTGAAGATTCAAAATGCAAAGATTTCACTCCAAGATTAGAACTGCAGAAAGAGAACGCTATTTTTAATCTGAAGCGAAGCTACGGTCAGAAAAGTCATCGTTATGTCCCACTTTTAGTCTTTATCAAGTGCTTCTATAATCAGATCTTTTCAGTTTCAAGTCAAAACAAGATTTTTCCAACTGCCAGTGGTGAAAGATCATCCTGGTGTACAAACAACCCAAGCTGTGTTCTATATCATCCCTCACTACCCAAGTTCTAGAGCAGAACTAGATCGCCTGTTGGTGGAGGGAAAGGCAGAAAAGAAGGCACTTCTCTTCTGCAGCGCCACAGCTTTATTCCAGTGCTGACAGGAATAAACTTGGTTTTGACAGTACATGGTGCAGATGACTCAAAAGACACATGAGGAGCATGAACACTACAGAACCATTTTGCAGTCCCTTTTCTGACCATTAAACAGTACAAAACAGACACAAAAGCAAACTAAGAAAAGGCATTTAAAATTACATGCACCAAGCTGTGATTCAGAGCAACAACTTGCAGCTTTGAGTGAATCAAGTGTGTTCCTTAGAAAAGTAAATGTTTAAATGGATCAAATACAACCTTCACGTTGCTAGTTTAAAGCTAATCAGAGTTGCATGTTTAAGAGTTACACTCAGAATTTTTCTAGACAATGGGCCTCTCGGTCATTCCACAACTCAGGGAGGCACCAAACATCTTACTCATGGGCAGCTGTTTTGCAACAAGATATTTTGTATCATGCACAAAACTCTTTGTGTTTGAATTGCAGAGCAACACTTGAAGTATTTTATTTTATCCTCCTTCCTCTCCCAGCATACTAAAAGGAACAATGGGTCCTGATCCTGATTAGGGCTTCTGGGTGATATTATTTAATATTTCATGTAGTACTAATAGGCTACCAGCTGAAATATTCTTCAGAAATTTTGCTACTTGGATTCAGGGGGCATTGGGAGTCCACAAAATATTTTCCTGCCTCAGTTCAAGAGGGGAGAAAAAAAACAAAACAAAAAAAAATAAACCACCCAGTACCTTAGTAGTTCTCAAACTGCGGGTGTTGAGAGATTATTCCAGGGATAAGCAGAAATAAAAAGCACACTTTGCAGCAAAGGAGCCTCCTGAAATAATAGCTCCAGGCAAGGGAGAAACATGAAATAATAATTGCCACTGTCTAACAGAATGTTGAAGATAGTCAAGGGCACTCTCCCAGAAACAAACAGGGCAGTTCGCAGGGACCTCCACTCATTTTCTGAACAGGTGATTTTTAAGGGGATCCTTCACCAGGAGGACTGCACATGTAAAGGCATCTCTGAATGCAAAATGGATCAATTCAAAACATTACCAGAAACCTTCTACAGAAGTAAGTTATTAAAGGCAGGATCCCCTCTTTCTTTTAACAATTTCTGTCAATGTGGGAAAACATCCAATGTCCATGACAGGTGACGGGGTATAGTTGGTGGCTTTCAAATTAAAGCACTACTATGAACTCAAAAGGACAGGCAACTGTTTTCAGAAAACTGAAGGGACTCTGTACAAATGGGAGGATCTAGCCTAGTTATAGCCTCTGCATCCTCATTCAGAATTCTGTGTTGCCTGCCTGTAGCTTCTACTGGCTCTTGCTGCCCCCTAAGCACCGAACTAGGATTCTGTTTTTGTACATTCCCTGTCCCCTAGAGTTGTCCTCAGCCACACTCACAAATGCTAGTCTTCAATACTCTGTTCCTGCGGGCTCTGCACTAGCTCTTAATTTTCCAATATCTGGGATAAACTCTTACCTCTGTCACTTATGAAAAAGACACTATTAATATAAGTTAGTTTAAAAAATACAAATTTAACAGCAATCCTACACCTGTGAGATCCCACCCCTCCCAACAGTAGAAGATTTACAATCACATTTTTCTTTTACTATAAAAAAATTGTGGGTCTTGCACAGCAGTGAGGACAGAAACAGTTAAATAGACTGGACAGAAAGTGCTGTCAGAATGTGCGAAGTTAATTCTAAACATATAGATTTCCTGCAACCACTAACCTAAGTTATAGTGATTTTAGGGATTACTTACAACAACAATCAATAAAAAAAACCTCAGACAGACCTGGATATACATAGAGCATCTTTCTGTAAGGCACCAATTCTAAGGAGCAGGGAACTGGGAGTAGTTTGGTTCTATACCTGACTCTGCCACTTATCTCCTATAAACCTGGGTAAGTTACTTAGCCTCATAAGAAAACTGAGGCCCTATCTGTAAAATAGAGATAAATAATACAGTAGTATTTCCCATCTTTGTAATGTACTTTGAGATCCTTGGATAAAAGTTGTTTTAAGTGCAGAGTGATGGTGTTGTCCTCAACACATGGTATTTTTGACAACACAATTTGGTACTTGAGTAGACACTGCCAACTGTAAGACCTATAACAGAGATATCAGAGACAAAGCAGATCTAGATTAATTGACAGTGTAGTGTCTGCTTGTAGTACAATGGGCTCAGGCTAGTGACATAAGTCCTTCATTTCCTTGAGTGATACATTTAAAGGCAGCCAGATGTAGCTACCACTGATTTATTCATAAACTTTATATTCAAATACTGTATTAAAATAAAACCACCAAGAACACTCTGGATGGAGGGAGGAAAAGAAAATCTGAACTGTATGAAAAATAACTTAGCATTAGTACTGTTCAGTGTCCATGGATCTGACTGTAAAGTTTTAATGAAGTCCTAAAATATTAACTATTACTATAAAAATGCTATTCAGCACATTAACTCAAACTTAACATTACTTCTTCTTTTAGTTTCCCAGCATGGATCAACAATTCTCATTCTGAACCACTCACTAAATTGTCACACCTACCACTGAACCAAGGGCATCATTCCATGCGGCTTGTTGCAGGAGTCACATGAGGTAGCAGGAGTTTTCTACTATTTTTTTAATTCAAATATTTTAGGGTAAGGGAGTTCATTTTTGAGGTCCATCTGTTTCCCCCTCACTCCCACTTTGATTTAATTAAACATTTCTCTCCTCCCACCTTTTATTTTCATCATTCCCTTTCCCATTTCTTCTGTGCAGCTCTCCTCATATTTATTTAACTATGCCTCTTCCTTGCTGTGGGATTCTGGGATCTCCCTATGAAGACATTCTAAATGTTACTGTTGCCCTGAATACGCCAGGCTGAGAAGGTGGACCGTAGCTCCCTCTATAACCCCCTCAAGGCACAAGCAAGGACAGCCCTCCTCTGGACCCTAATCTTTACAGCATCCAACAGCCTTTGTACCTCTCTTACTCCTGTTTATAATATTCTGCAGAAGGAGCAGCAAACAGATTCTGGTCAGTTTCATTCTGTCTGGGGATTGGTCCTGCTTTGAGCAGGGGGTTGGACTAGATGACCTCCTGAGGTCCCGTCCAACCCTGATATTCTATGATGCTTCTGGGCAGCAGCAGTACAGTGTGAAGCTCCCATGGGGTATTCTCACCCCAGAATAATTTCTAAAATGTAGACTAATTAAGGAAAAATAGGAACAAAGTCCTGCAACCCTACCCTTAACACAACAGAACCCCACTGTAGACTAGTATAAGCCTGTGAGGTCAGGTACTCCAGTCCTTTATCTTCTCAAAACTTGTATCATTTTGTGAAGTTTTTAAAATCATCATCACTTGTGAATACTTTAAAGATTTGACACCACCAGCATGATACATTCTAAACGTCACACCAAGTAGGGAATTTCACAACCTGCAGTACATTCAGAACAAGTATTTAGGTTCCATGCATTTATTAATAAATATTTTGTCCCTTTTATCCAGCTTCTTTATCACATTCTGCACATACTTCTAATAATATAGTTATTTTTCCTTCATTTACAGATTACCTTCAATGGCAAGTCCCCTCCTGACAACACAAAATACCGTAACAGAAGCAAGAACCCACTTAATACCTTAATAGCCAGAAAGACTTTAAAATATCTAATATGAGGGAAGAAGTAGTGCAATGACGGAAGTCCATTACACAGGAGGATGCAGCAATATTACACACAGTAAAATGCACACATCACTAGAACTGTATTTGGTACTTTCTGGTAACCACAGGAAAGTCACACTAGTGTTTACATTTTTATAGCCATCTGCAAAGTGAGCAAGTGTAGTAGTCAAGAGAATGGAGGATAGGCCTGCTTCTTTAGCAGATATCAACCACATACATACAAACCTACCCATGCCCAGAAGAGAAAAGTTATCGACACAAGAAAAATAGGATAGAGCAATGGTGTGGAATTCATGTTTGCATAATTTGTAACAATGAAAGGGCAAACAACATCCAGTTTAAGAGGAATGGAAGCAATCTTGAGTCTAAAATGAAGTGGAAATAAGCGGTTTGGGCTTTGGGAAAATTATGCTGCAAAAAAACCAGCAGGTTCTCAACCCTGAATATTTTTGTTTTAGTCCTGTTTGACCATAAGGAAAATTAGGATAGAGTGTTCCACTAATAATTTATTTCCATATATTTTACCACTGATCTAAGCCAGGAACGAGGGCACTATTTTTAAAGCAATCCTGAAAACTACTGTGAAATGACTGCTTGGCTATTTAATAAAACAATTTTGCCAACTGAAATATCTGTGACTGCTTCCCCAAGAACTCCCCCTCTGGGGAACAGAGTCAATACTTAGCTCAGGAATCCTGTCTGTATGCACGTCAGCTTCTACTGTTCATGCAATGTAACACATCATGCGACTTACTGTTAATCCATGTTTATTTGGGGTGGTGGGGAGGAATTATTTCATGGGTCAGGCTTGTCTTCTGGGAGATGACAAGGTTAAGCTTTAGTTTTTTAAATACAAATAGGATCTGTGGTGTGCCTATTTAGCAATTTTATTAATAAAATCAACAGGAACAGTAGGTATAACAATAGGTTAATACAGGCCTTGTTATCCAAGAACAGACCTAAATTGAGGTTGCTGCAGAGTCTACATCCGTGTTAGTCTGCAGTGCAAAGTTAGCACTTCCTTAAACTGAGCCCTCCACGTTGGCTGATGCATTTCTTTAGTCTAACCTAAAAGAATCCCAGGCCCCCTTAATAACGTCCAGGGGCTGGTTCCACACTAGGGGCGTCCTGAGTTCTCGGTGGAGTTCATGTTTCTCTCCCTGATGCAGCTGCCGGAGAATTCCCCCTAGTCCCCGTCTCCGATTGTGCAACAGTCACGGGCTTCTCCTAGACTCTTTGGCCTTGTTTACAAATATCTCACCGCTAGCCTCACACGAAAAAGGGAGAAGGAGCTTTGGGTCCAATGCATCTGGCACCAGACCCAGCATAAGCTCCTTCCCCCCATCCATCCTTCCTTCCAAAATAAAAACCAAAAACATTACAAACACATACAGAGGGGGGGAAAGGGCCCTGTTCGTGCTGGAGACTCTCCCCCCGACCCTGCCTCGCCTTGTACAGTGATCTCTGGTGCATCTATTTTTCTTTACTCCCCACTAAAGCCTCGGTCCTGTATAGCACTAGCCTATACCCCTTTGCTCTGAGGTCCCAGGGAACACGACAGAAAAGAGGTAACCCTATAGTTGAGGTCCCCACCGCACAAGGAGTAATAAACATGAGTGCTTCAGAGAAAGGGGGGGTCAAGGCCTACTTCACATATGAGTATCTGTACTTTTCCGCACGTTCTCCTCTTCAATTGCACCCACTGTAGCAATAATTGCATGCACTTCTCTGCAAATTCCCCTCCCCCATTTAATTGCACGCGCTTTCCACGCTCCCCCGCCCCCATTAAAACTGCCAGCTGTGTAACGTTAATTGCATGCACGTCTCCCCGCAGTGGGCTGCACGGAGCCCCCAGTGGTTGCCTGCAATAGGAGACTGGTGCCTGTACTGCTGGAGGCCCTGGCCTGGCCACAGGGGCAGCTCGGGGTGCTCTTTACCTCCAGGAGTGGTAGAAAACAGGGTCCCCCCGGGCGTGGTGCAATAGTCATGAGGTAGCTGCGTGGCATCGCTGATGGGCACCGTCCTGGTGGGGATGGCCCGGCTCTGGCTGTGCTGGTGGCCGCCGGAGGAGGACATCTCCCTGCTCTATTGTCCCGGCTGCTGGGGGAGGTAGGTGGCCGGGGGAAGGGAAGGGGGCAGAGACGCTGAAGGAGGAGGTGGTGGAGGCGGCGGTGCTAGACTCACTCCGGGGGTGGGGGGAAGGGCAGCAGCCGCCTCTTCTCCGGTTCCTCGGCGCTTTCTCTCCCTCCACCGCCTCCACCGCCACCTTCTCCCTCGGCCTCTGCCAGCAGCAGGAAACCCGGGGCGGGGGCCGACGGGAGAGGCGGGGACGTGCGGGGAGGAGCAGCTCGGCGGGTGGGGTCGGCCTGTGGCAGCTGCGCGAGTTGGTGGGGCAGCTCCGGCCACGGGGCTCTGCCACCCGCTCCTCGGGCACAGCGGGAAGGCGACTCGTCCCCTTGCGCACAGGCCGCGCCAACAGGGCCTCAGCCCCGGCTCGCGAGCTGCTCAGGTCTCCTGGGCCAAGCTCGCCGGAGAGCCGTACGTAGTGCTGGCAACATGCTTGGGACACACGTGTGTGTTCAGTACACCATGTGCACGCTGGGTTCCGGTTGGTGTGCGCATGCCTATGGTGCAACAATGCTTTGCAGAGCTCACTTTTATTTTATTTATACACAGATTACTAAGGGTGCCTAGTGGACGCTACAGACTTAAAAAAGAGACAGTCACGGGGGGCGGTGTTTGCAATCTAGATTTCTGACCTTGTGGGAGGAGTGAGAGTGACAGGGGGAAGACGGGATGCAGAAAATAAGGCCAAGACATCTAATAAGTACTGTGCCATATATAGCAACAGAGCTCTATGCCTGTTTTTTGTAACATGGGAGTAAATAAGGAACTGGAGCTCCTCTAAAGAAAATACATGGTGCTCCTAAGCGGTGGTTGATTTTTCGAGGTGTTGCTGTGACCATGCATCTGCTTACTGTGGTTAGGTTAGATAATGGCGCCCACATATGTAATGTAAACACAGCACTCTGGAGATAAACTATATAGCATAAATGACTAATATTTGGATTTTGTAGTCTACAGTTCCTATCCAAATATACGATGATATTCTCTAAAAGCGACTTGGATTTTTTTGTCCTTGCTTTATATTTTCTCTCTGAAGTCTCAATTCTTTTTCTGTTTTTCTGGACTTCCATTTTAAGTATCATCTCTGCCTCTTTCTACATCTTCAGCCACAAAATGTCATTGATTGTGCTAGTGCTATTTTGTAACCCACAGTACCATGAAACTGGCTTTCTTGCAATATTTTGCTGTAGTGCTGTTATTTTTATTAACTGTCAGGGTAATTAGGGCAACTTTATTGTCATTACCATAGTTATATGCTGATTTGTTCAGTAAAATACCTAAGGACAAGTTTCAGAGGGGTAGCCATGTTAGTCTGGATCTGTAAAAAGTGACACAGAGTCCTGTGGCACCGTATAGACTAACAGATGTATTGGAGCATAAGCTTTTGTGGGTGAATACTCACTTTGTCAGATGCATGTAGTGGAAATTTCCAGAGGCAGGTATAAATATGCAGGCAAGAATCAGTCTAGAGATAATGAGATTAGCTCAGTCAGGGAGGATGAGGCCCTCTTATAGCTGTTGAGGTGTGAACACCACGGCAGGAGAAACTGCTTTTGTAGTTGGCTAGCCATTCACAGTCTTTGTTTAATCCTGAGCTGATGGTGTCAAATTTGCAAATGAATTGAAGCTCAGCAGTTTCTCTTTGAAGTCTGGCCCTGAAGTTTTTTCGCTGCAGGATGTCTACCTTTAAATCTGCTATTGTGTGTCCAGGGAGATTGAAGTGTTCTACAGGTTTTTGTATATTGCCATTCCTAATATCTGATTTGTGTCCATTTATCCTTTTACTTAGGGACTGTCCAATTTGGCCGATGTATATAGTAGAGGGGCATTGCTGGCACATGATGGTGTATAGTATATTGATGGACGTGCAGGTGAATGAACCAATGATGTTGTGGCTGAGTTGGTTAGGTCCTGTGATGATGTCACGGGTGTAGTTATGTGGGCAGAGTTGGCATTGAGGTTTGTTGCATGGATTGGTTCCTGAGTTAGTTACTATGGTGCGGTATGTGGTTGCTGGTGTGAATATGCTTAAGGTTGGCAGGGTGTCTGTGGGCGAGGACTGGCCTGCCTCCCAAGGCCTGTGAAAGTGAGGGATCGTTGTCCAGGATGGGTTGTACATCACTGATGATGTGTTGGAGAGGTTTTAGCTGAGGACTGTAGCTGATGGCTGGTGGAGTTCTGTTGGTTTCTTTCTTGGGCTTGTCTTCTGGGTACACTTCTGGATCTGATCTGTTTCCTAGTGCAGGTATCTTAGTTTTGGGAGTGCTTGAAAATCTTGTAGGTGTTGGTCTCCGTCTGAGGGGTTGGAGCAAATGCGGTTATATATCAGCGCTTGGCTGTAAACGATAGATCGTGTGGTGTGTCCGGGATGGGAGATGGAGACATGAAGGTAGGCATAGTAGTCAGTGGGTTTTTGGTATAGGGTGGTGTTAACATGACTGTCACTTATTTGCACTGTGGTGTCTAGGAAGTGGACCTCCCGTGTAGATTAGTCCAGGCTGAGGTTGATGGTGGGGTGGAAGCTGTTGAAATTGTGGTGAAATTCTTCCAGAGTCTCCTTCCCATGGATCCAGATGATGATGTCATCAGTGTAGCATAGGTAGAGAAGGGGCATGAGTGGATGAGAGCTGAGGAAGTGTTGTTGTTCCAGGTCAGCCCTAAAAACGTTGGCATATTGTGAGGCCATGCGGCTGCCCATAGCCATGCATAAGGACACGTTAATTGCTATCAAACTACACTGCATATTTTGTAATTTCTTGCAATCTACAGCAGGTTTAATTCAGAACAACCAAGCTCTGGTGTTGGATGCCTCAGGAGATAAGAAGTTAAACCTCTCATCTCCTGACCACTGGTTGAAATTTAGCCCACATTTGTAATATGAAAGTAATGAATGATGACAATTTGTGTGACCTGTGTGAAATGAGCAGGTGGTCTCAATCAATTTCCTAGTGGACAGGTGTCCATATCATAAAGGAATACATAGCTGTGTTACTCATTAGAACTCTTAGTGGTAGTGTTAGGAGAGAAGCTAATGATTCACCAGGCATGGAGACTGAACTACCTTCACCATTAAGGCCCAGTTACAATATGAAAATTTTGCCATGTCTGAACACAGTTGTCAACACTATTAGCTGAACAGAAGCTGAGCACAGTTCAGTGGTTAGCCGGTGGGTTGCTGAACACAATTTGTTATAGTATATTGACTCCCAAACTCTGTCCAGCCCTCATTCAGCTAACATGGCTACTGCCAACGCTTTTCAGAAACTGTACAATTTCATAGTATAGAGAAGGCTGTAGAAATGCAGACAATAGTTAAAACACATTTATCGAGCAAGTTTTATGAGTTTGTACTGTCACTACCTATGCTGAGTTTTCCTGTGGAAAATTCAGCATAATCTTTCATGAGCAGTAAATTCACTTAAAAAGGTGGGGGGGAGAGAAGACATCGTAGTCCATTAGCTTGAACACTTACTGTTCTGTGTGTTACAAAATATATTTTACCTAGGGGCTAGACATCCTGCCTCTGGTATATTCCCATTTACTGCTAGCCAGAGACTGACTGACAGGAACTGGCAGATAAATGTGGGTTTCCTGCATGGCACTCTTGTGATGCTTCCTGGGGATATGCAGGGTTTTGAAGCACCTGGCTACCACCTGCTGTTAGTGTGAGGAAGCCTTGTCTATGCCTACTGTGGATCAGTTCCCCAACACCACCAGCCTCTGGAAACACAAGCACTGCCTTCCAGGCCTCTGCGGGCCCACTTTCTCTTTACTGGTTAATGACAGGCATGTTCTAACCCCTGAGTCCTCCGAGCATCTCCCTGGAATGTCCAGCGTCTGATTCCTGGGACAGTTACAGAACTCATATTCTGTGCCCAAGGGAACAGTACACCACAATTACCAGTTACGTAACACAACACAGCTCTGCTTAACACAAACTTAAACTTATATTTGTTTTCTCTAGAAATAAATCTAAGAACAGCGATTTCAAATGACAGCAAGCAAAAATATTAGAAACAAAGGGTTAAATATAAAATAAAATCATAATGCTCATGCTAGAGCCTAAACTTAACCAACAAGACTTTGTCATGTCATACAGAGTAAAAGCTCACTCAATCTTTCCATTGTATTACAACCAGGCTTGCCTGTGATCATCCTATCATGAAGCAAACTGTTGAAAGATATAGGTACAGAGACACAGTTTGCAGTTATAATCCCAAACATCCATTGTCTCCACTTGCAAACAGGCTAACCTTGGCTGCTCATTTTTCTCCTGTATAATCTCCCCTGGAGACTTTGCAATCACTTGATTAGCACTTTACTCAGACTGCAAGTAAGCATTCATTGTGAAGTATATAATCAATTTACATGTAAACAGACAAAACAATCCCTTTATTTGAGTCTAACCTTTTGGTGAGCAGCTCCAAGCCACAGACCTTAACATAATTTCCAGTTTATATACATAACTCCTGACATATTATGCATACATACATTTTCTAATTATTATGAAGTCCAGTGTGACGCAGGCTTGCAGCAGAGACCTTACGTGACATTCTTTGGCAAACTAGGATGTAGATACATACACATTTAAGGGATCACTGGGTGTGGTATCTCGTGCCCACTGCCAGTTGGTCCCAAGTGGCACCTAGGACACAACTCCAGAACACTAACCATTAGCAAGAAGACCAAATATCTTGAGAGCACAAGAGTGGCAGTGATGATGAAATGCTATTGTGATCAGAGATTAGATTGACTCGGTTTGTGGTGATGCAATCCATTGATATTTTTCACTGAGGGCTGCATCTTATTCCAAAAGAAGGCAGCATGAAGCAATAGCACTAAGTGAGGTAGAAACTGTCTCTATTAATTTCCAGTGAGTGTTAACTCTGAAGCCTCAAGACTATTTAAATATTACCATTTTAAAATATTTTGCTCATGCTCAAAGCATACAAGATAAGCAATGGATAACCATATTATGAAAATAGTACAATCTCTGAATTCCACGTTATTTTGGTATACATTTTATTTTGGGTTGTAGGTAAACGTTGAGAGAATATAAACATTTTTTTTAAACCAGTCTTATTTGTGATAGTGATAGGTAAAGAATGAATGATAAGTCAGTGTTGGAGTGCGTTCCTGGTATTAGCACACAACCCACAAATTTTCCTCTATTTTATCATAATAGCATTCTTGATTTGTTGGATGTGGAGGTACAAAGACTTTATTATTGTCTTTAATAAGCAAATTACAGTAAAGAATTTAAAATATTGTGTGAATGTAGTGCTGGGGAAATGTGGCCGTCTGTTTCAGTTTCTCAGGAGAGTTGGGGCCTCCAAGGTGAACTCATTAAAGAAATATGAATGACCTCTCCTTCAGGGGAGGGGTGGGACCACCAGGAATCAGAAGTCAGTTAAATAGCGGGGGACAGATGAAAAGTGCAGAGATGGGAATGAGAGCAGACAGACAGTAATAGGACACTGCTGTGACATGTGTCAGGCTGGCAGACTTGGAAGCTGATTTGCTGTTTTTAGCCCACAGAATGGGTACTGCCTGAGCATTGACAGAGTAAGTTTTGCTCACTGTCCTGTCATTGTGTTTCACCCCTCTTGTTGCCAAAAGGAAAAAGGGGAGATACCTCAGTCTCTCTCACTAAATAATCAAACTGATAGCAAGAAATATAACCCCCAAATACAGGGCAGGTTTCAGAGTGGTAGCTGTGTTACGAGGAGTCCTTATGGCACATTAGAAACTAACAAATTTATTTGGGCATAAGCTTTCATGGGCTAGAAGCCATTTCATCAGATGCATGGAGTGGAAAATACAGTAGCAGGTATGTATATACATAGAACATGAAAAGATGGGAGTTGCCTTACCAGTTGCGGGGGTCAGTCTAACAAGATAATTGGACCCATTTTATTGAGGGGAAAATGGCAGGGTGGGAAATTATGTCCTTATCTACTGTCTCTATTTAATACTTGCTTATAAGACATTCAAAGCTATAAGGGAAAAGCAGATTGATATTTATATGTTTAGGAGAATATCAAGATTAACTGTATTTTAATATTATATGAGATATTTTGAGAAGTGAACATAAATAAGAGACTGTGATTGAACAGTGATATGTTGCATCTCTAACTGGTGTTTCTGTCCCTCTCTGGCCTCACTGCAGGGGAACCATACAGCAGGCCCCAAGAAAAAGGTATTTTTTGCAGACCCTTCTAGGAAATTTAGTGTTACAGATGCCCCCCCGACTTACGCAATTGTTCCATTCCAGAAAGCCTTGCATAACTCAAATTTTGTGTAAGTTGGAAACATATACCTGTATGTTATGCAAAAAATTCCGCAACTCAAAAATCCTATTTCTGGTTTATGGAACTTTTCCCATAAGTGCGAATTTGCGTTGTCGGGTCTTGTGTAACCGGGGGAGCATCTGTATATCATTGGAGGTTTCCCCTTTTCATTATTTGTGCATTGTTGTTATGCTGATGAATCCTCAGGTCTCTGGGAGACTCTTGTGTACTGATTGCATTGTAACAGGGTGATTAGTCCTTTAAGGAATGGAGGACCTGGGGCCAGCCAACCTTGGTTACAGAAAGAGGGACACCTGTGAGAGATTAGCTGTTTCTTCATAAAGAATAGCAGGAAGCTACACTGAAGGGTGGAAGTTCAGAAATTTCAGGAAATGAGAGAGGCTCATGAAAGGAAGATTCTATGTCTTTAGAAAACAGAAAGTTGAAGCTTCTGCTAAGTAGGATCTCAGAGTGGCCTACCAAAGCAGGAATAGGTATGGGAAGGAAAAGGCTATGAGTGACCTAATAAGAAGGGAAAAGTATGGCTTAAGGTGACCAGACAGCAAGTATAAAAAATCAGGACGGGGTGGGGGGTAATAGGCACCTATATAAGACAAAGCCCCAAATATCAGGATTGTCCCAATACAGTCGGGACATCTGGTCACCCTATGCCACTTTGAGTTTTATTTTGAAGCTTATTTTATATACATAAACTTGTTGGACTCTTAAGAAGGGGCGGTGAGTGAGAAAACGTGTATGGAGTTTAAGGAAGACCTGGAGAAAGAAAATAAGGTAGGTTTAGGATTACTATATTTCAAGTTTCCAAATAGAGAAGGCTGCTGGGACAGTGGTGGGAGACTGGAGGTGTGTGTGCTCTGGGAGGGGGCATGGAGGAGGTACCTATGGCCTCACACCTGAGATGGGGGCTGGGGGAGATGTCAGTGTTACACTTTCTGTCAGGATGGCTGGTGTAGCCTGGGATGGAGCTCCAGCCTGCCAGTCAGTGCCTCTCTGTGGGCTTTCTCCCAGATGAGGAGCTGGGGCCTGGCCCTGTCACCCCTCCTGTTCAGGTTTTGAGGTAAATCTGAGAGGAGCTTGGCAGCTGTACTTACCTGTCAGGCTGGGCGGGATCCAGCAGATGCAGGGAAGAGACCAATCAGTGTGCAGAGATGGCTCTTTCTGAGCTGCCATATCTGCTCCATAAGGAAAGATCCTGAACACTTCCTCTTATTTGAAAAATCTGCCTGGACAGAGATGGGCAGACCAAACAAGAGGTGTGGAAAAACCCAGATGTATGGTAACCCTAGGCAGGCTGCCTATAGTGTGAACTTAAGGTTGGGGTGGGGTGTGTGTGCATGGGAAGCAGGTTGGCCCCATGACATGAACACACTGAAACTATGCAGAACTTAGGGCTTGATTTTTGTCCTGTAGTGCCTTTCACATGAGGCTCTCCAAGTGGGTTCTACAACTCAGCAAACTAAGACTCCTATACCCCAGATGATTTACGCAGGTTGAAGAACAGACTATCTCTCAGAGAAGGGGAGTGATTTGGCCAAGGAGCTACAGTGAGTAAGTTACCAATGTAGGAATAGACCCCTGAAATCTCTCTAATGATAATAAAAATACCTAGTTCAGAGACAGCAGCATCACCCAGCAGGTCAATGGCAGAGCTGAGAACAAAACCAAGCTCTCCGAAATCCCAGGCTTATGCTCTACTGATGAAGTCACAATACATGTAATATAATGTTTAGTTTCCCTCAGTATCATTCTGATCTATCTGTATTTTCTTCCTCTGTATAGTGTTTCTGTTTATAGTCTTTCACATTTCTAATGACCCATCACTGTAGTATCTGGGAGTCCTGTGCTTTAGGCACAAGACCAGTCTATGGAACTTTACAAGAGGCTGGCTTAGTGATCAAATGAGACCAGTACATCCTAGTTACAGGGGCTCTCTCTCACTACCCAATCATGTATAGCAATTCCCGTGAACCACAAGAAGCCTGATTAGCCCAAAATATTTGAAAATCCAAAAAGTTGAATGAGACTTGTACATCTTAATTACAGGGGGATCTCTTTAACGAGCCAGTCAAATACCCCAGTTACAAGAGAGGTTACATGGAAAGACTGCCAATTACAGGGAGGTCACACTAGTCAAGGTTCCAGACCCACATAAGTAACAGGAATGTCACTGACACCCTGGGTTACATGGTAATCACTCTCGCTAACCCATGAAAGCAGAAAAATACCAAGAAAATAAAAGGGCAGAGACCTGAACCCTAATTTACAGGGAGGTCACTTTGCCACACATTCCTTTCCTTCGCCTCCATTTCAGTGACTTGTTTTTGCTTCTCCTATTTTCCTGCCGTTTCTTGGATGCTTCCTTCTTGTCTGCTTGTCCATGGAGGTGCTGAAAACAGAAAAAGTTTGCCAGAGAGCCTTAGACAGGGCTGAAATTCTTGCTACAAAAATCAGCGATCTATTTTAATTACATAATGATTATAAAGGTTGTATGAAGCAAAATGTAATCCGCCAACACTAAGAAAAGCCTGTAGTGGCAGATTTATTCCAAATCTTTCAAAGGAATTTTTATTTTTTTAATTTATCTCACATTGTTGCAGAATCTCTGTTTCAAGACCAAAGTGAGGCAGAATCCCCGAGGTTTGGCTGCAGAATTCCAGACTAGAGGTATGGCTACACTTGCAACTTCAAAGCGCTGCTGCACAGCGCTTTGAAGTGCAAGTGTGGTTGCAGCGCCAGCGCTGGGAGAGAGACCTCTCTCCCAGCGCTGCACATACTCCACATCCTCTACGGGTGTAGCTTGCAGCGCTCGGAGCCGCGCTCCCAGCGCCGCGGCACTGTTTATACTGAGGCTTTACAGCGCTATATCTTGCAGCTCTCGGGGGGGGTGTTTTTTTCACATCTCTGAGCGCGAAAGTTGCAGCACTGTAAAGTGCCAGTGTAGCCATGGCCTAGGTTTAAACTGAGGCCATGGCTACACTTACAGCTGTACAGCGCTGGGAGTTACAGCTGTCTCTGTACAGCTGGTAGGAAAGCACTGCAGTGTGGCCGCACTGACAGGCTACCAGCGCTGCAGTGTGGCACATTTGCAGCATTTGCAGCGCTGTTGGATGTGCATGTGGCAGCTATCCCACAGAGCACCTCATCCATTTTGGCGCTGGGCTTATGGCAGGGACGGAAGGGTGCGGGTCATTCCGCTCTGTCCCAATGCCCCGTGGTGCATCGCTTCACATCCCAGCAGTCACTGTTTTCCGCCACGTTGGCGCCATTGTGAGTCTCCTAACTGTTTCTGTGCAGCGCGATTTCTGTAGGAAATGGAGCCCGAGCTGCTGAGGACTTTGCTGATGAGGTTGCCCGCACATCACGTTTGGCAGTTTGAGCTATTCCTTCAGCTCCAAAGTGACAGTGAGGAGTCCGACGATGAATACGAGTCGCCTGACACGTATACACTAAATTGCTTGTGCATTCACGAAATGCTCAGCACCGTGGAACGCCGCTTTGAGCTCGGGGAAACAAGCACTGAGCGTGGGATCACATCGTCCTGGAAGTCTGGGTGACGAGCAGTGGCTGCAGAACTTTCGGCATGAGAAAAGCCACTTTCATGGGACTGTGTGAGGAGCTTGCCCCCACCCTGCGGCGCAAGGATACAGAGATTGAGAGCTGCCTTGCCAGTGGAGAAGCAGGTGGCTATGCAATCTGGAGCTGGCACTCCAGACAGCTACGATCGTCGGGAACAGTTTGGAGTGGGAAAGTTGACTGTTGGAATTGTTTGACGCAAGGCGGGGCCATTAATTGCATCCTGCTAAGAAGAACCGGACTCTGCGGACATGCAGGACATTCTGGATGGCTTTTTCACAAATGGTTTCTCTAACTGTGGGAGGGCGATAGATGGGACGCTATTTCTATTCTGGCACCACCCCACCTAGCATCAGAGTACGTTAATCAGAACGGGTATTTCTCTATGATTCTCCAGGCGCTTGTGGATCACCGTGGGTGTTTCATTGACATTAACCCAGGTTGGGCAAGAAAGGTGCGTGATGCACGCATCTTTCGGAACACTGGCCTGTTCAGGAAATGCAGGCTGGACTTTTTTCCCAGACCGCAGGATCACAGTAGGGGACGTCGAAATGCCCATTGTGATCCTTGGAGACCCGCTTACCTGTTATGCCTTGGCTCATGAACGTATACAGGGAAGCTTGACAGGAGCAAGGACCTGTTCAACTACAGGCTGAGCTGGTACAGAATGACTGTGGAGTGTGCTTTTGGCGTTTTTAAAAAGGGCGCTGGAGATCTCGTATGGGAAGTTAACTTGGGGGAAAGCAGCATCCCTGCGGTTATATCCGTGTGCTTACCTCCATAATATTTGTGAAGGAAGGGTGAAACATTCAGTCAGGAATGGACCTCCAAGGTTCAACACCTGGGGCTGAATTTGCACAGCCAGAGAGCAGGCTACTAGAGAGGCCAGCACAGGCTACAAGGATTAGGGATGCCTTGAGGAGGAATTGAGGGTGAAAACCAACAGTATGTTTGGTGCCCTGCACGGGAGGAAGTTGCAGTGGTTACAGTGTTAGTAGGAATCTGTTTTCCTGAAATGATTTGCAGTCCTGTTCTTTCCTGGGTACGATATCTTTCACTTTCTGCAAATACAAAGACTGTTTTCAAAGCCAAGAATTCATTTATTGAAAAGAAAATAACTTTCTGACAGAGCACACAACATTTGGGACCTAAAAGGGCAGGGGGGTGGGTGGTGAACTGTACAGTCAGAGGTTGAATATGTCCTGTCTGGAGTGCTGTACAATGACTGCTGCACTTCAGGATGAAAAACTGCATGGTGATGGGGGTGAGTGCAGAGGGTAAGGGTCGTAGTTCTCAGGGCTGGTTGGTGAATGTACAGGTGTTGGGGGCAGCTGATGGTGGTAAGAACCTGGGATGTGAGGAAGGGGTTTGGACTGACATTGGGCACAGGGAAAGAGTTTGGGACCGGGGGGGGCCTGCACGGTAGTGCTCTGCCTACCTGGCTACGAGTGACTGGATAGAGTCTGCTTGGCACGCCAGGATGCTTATCCAGCTGCTTGTGATTTCTTCTTAGCCGCTGCGTTCTCTGGTGGAGCCTGCTTTCCTTTCTCTCCAGTCCTGGATTTTTTCCTCCTTTCTGCAGTTTTTTACTCCTTGGCAGAGTGATCCATAACTGCTTTCAGCATGTCATCTTTGCTTTTGTGGCTTCTTCCTGAGGTTTGTATTCTCTGGCCAGTGGATGATACAGGCAGTCCAGTAGTCAAGGACACTGTTTGAAAGACAAAAATGGCAACAGTTAACACAGGCTGCATTGTTTATAATCTCATCCAGACAATTATTCCCACACAGTGAAGGAGTTTACAGTCTTCACTTTAGCATACTTTTCCCATACCAAACAGAGCGCACCTAACCCACAGGAGGCAGGAAATGGTGAGTAAGGGGGAATGATTGCTTCAGGGATCTGCAGGGGTTTCTGTGCACTGGGGAAAGCAAAGTACTGCAGGGGGCATCTACTCTGAACACTCTCCCAATATTTTCCACAGGAGTTAATTCTGGAAGATATCTCGCTGCTGCAGGGCACCTGGGAAGAGTGGGAGGGTCTTCTGCAGCAATGTGGATTCCACCCTGGCCCCTATGCAGCTTGCCTGTGTGCAGCAATGGTCCCTTCACCCGTCGCGGCACAGTGGCGCGGACGCGTTAGCCTGACTGGGACAAGGACCACAGTGGCTCTCCCTATAAACTTGTGCAAGCGCATTGCTCACGCTCTGGCTGAAACTTGTGAAGAGATTACCGAGGACGATTACCGCGATGTGATAGCCCATTGATGTGGTCTATTCCACATCTAGGCATGCATGCATGCAGCCTTAATCCCCACTCCTCTCCCAAAACGTTTCCATCCTGAAAATAAAAGCCGCTTACCGGTAAGTCGCTTACCGGTAACCTGTTCCTCTGTTTGTCCTTCACCAAGTACCGGCTGCTGCGACTGGCTACCTTCCTTCTGGCTTGAGAAGAGCTCCTGGCTGTGTGCCTCCTGGGACTCCGGGGTGTCTCTCCCCACCCCAGTACCCTCACTCTCGGTTCCCCCCCACACCTCCCCTTCCCCTCCCCGCTCTGAACTGTCCATTGTGGTCGTCGGATTGGCAGTGGGGTCACCCCCAAGTGTTGCGTCCAGCTCCTTGTAAAAATGGCAGGTCGTGGGGGCAGCACTGGAGCGGTGGTTTCCCTCGCAGGCTTTGCAATAGGCACTCCGCAGCTCCTTTACTTTAACCCTGCACTGCACGCGTCCCGGTCATGGCCCCTTTCCAGCATGGCCCTTGAGATCTGCCCATAGGTATTGTAATTCCTATGGCTGGAGCGCAGCTGTGACTGCACAGCTTCTTCACCGCAAACACTGATGTCCAGCAACTCACCATTGCTCCATGCTGGGGCTTGTTTGGCGCGTGGAGGCCTGGTCACCTGGAAAGATTCTTATTGCACTCCACACCTGGCTGAGCAAACAGGAAGGGGATTTTTAAAATTCCCGGGGCGTTTAAAGGGTGGGTCACCTGAGGCCAGAGCAGTAGAGTGCAAACTGATGAGCAGAGTGGCTGAACAGGCATTCTGGGATACCTTCGAAAACTCTGGAGGCTAATTACAGCGCTTTTGGTGCCACACTTGCGGAGCAGCACTGCATCACCAGCGCTGCAATCCTTATACCCCAGGCAGAGCAGTAGTACAGCCAGCTCTGCAGCCAGGGAGATGCAGCGCTGTATGTGCCTTGCAAGTGTGGACGGTGAGTAAGTTGCAGCGCTGTAAACCCACCACCAGTGCTGCAACCCTCCAGTGTAGCCAAGGCCTGAGTGTGATGGGCCATGATTATGTCCCATTTCAAAGGGATAGTATAAATATTGCCTTGGAAGACCTGCAGCCAAATTGCACAGTGGTCGCTCTGACCAGCTGATTATGTGACAACACTTCAGCCCTTTCCCACCAGCCGCATCCCTTTGGTCTTACTGCCTCGGTACTTTCCTTCTAAACTCAAGTCCTTCCCACCCCTTGTGCTACTGCAAAGTTTCCCACCTAATCTGAACCGGCACCAACTCACGGCTCTTCAACTTGCTTCTACCACCCTATCCTGCCATCTCAGCCATCCTTCTACCCCAGCCTCTTCCCCCCACCCTGTTATGCTCCCTCAGTGCTTCCCACCATTCATGCCTCCCCAGAGGGTGTCCTCCAGTGTGAGCTAGCTGTAATTCATGCCCTTCAGCTTGCTTTTGTCTCCCCACCTCACTGCCTCAGCCTTTCTCCCGTCACTTCCCCCCAGCTTCAGATCATGCATACTGCCTCAGTACCTCCTGCCGAACCTTGATCCTTTTGCACCATTTGTGCCACCTCAGAGTGTCCCATCCAACCTAGTCCCTAGAGCTGCCTTCCTGACTAACTGCTGCTTCTTCCTGCTAGGAAAACAGGAACCTACTTTTTCCTTTGCACCAGAAGCCCTAGCTCATGCCATCTCCACACTTCCTCCTGAGCCTAAGCCCATCTCATGCCTATTAACTCTCACCCTGTCCCTGCTTGTGCTTCTGCAACCTTAGCACCTCTTTCTGAGCTCCAGCCCTATCATTTCAGTGTCTCCATCTCAACTGAGCTTGCTTTGCCATACCAACTCAGTGCCTCCCTCTCACCCTAAACCTTGTTCCTGCTTATGTCACATCAACCCTGCCCTCTCACCCCCAACTCCAATTCCCACTTGTGCCACCTCAGCATCTCCCTTGCACCTTCTTTTACAAAGAAAATATTAATATTCAAATAAATAAGGAACTACATTTGAATGGCTGTGACAAAATGTTGACTATCTGTGACTTCTTGGGTCACTCCTACAGTGACCCAGCCATGCAAATGTTGTATGTTGTGAAGTAGATGTGTCACGACATTCTCTAACCCAAAGGTTTTATTTCCTCATAATATGCTGCTACGTACCATGTATCCCTCCACACCTTCTATTTTACAAATAGCACTTGAATGAAGAAATGGGTTTTGAGTGGCTATACATGATAAAATACTTCTTGGGTCACCTCAGGTGGCACACCCTAAAAGTTAGAGTGTGCCATGTTTACACTTGGAGCTGAGGGTGTGATTTCTTGCTTGCATAAACGTAGTTGTACTAACTCTCATTGAGCTAGCCCTCTACATATAGCAGTGTAGCTGGGGCAGCATGGATAGCAGTGAGCAGCAGCATAGGCCATGCCAAGTGCAAACCCACCTAAACCCCCTGAGCATGTAGTTGGCATGTCTATGCCATCCTGCTGTTCGCCAGGACTCTCATTGCCTCGGCTATACTACTGTTTTTAGTGCACTAGCTCGATAGGAGCTAGTGCAAGTATTTCTAGTGAGTAGGGAATCATACCCTAACTCCAAATGGACACGGAGCCTTAGAAGTGAGGTGAGGGTGTGACTTGTGGCAGCATATTGCACAGAAGCAAAACCAAAGCTTCAGGTCAGGAAGTGCAACGTCTTACCTATCTCAAAACAGTCTAATGATCACAGGGGTGTGTCAGTGGGGGGCTGACCTGAGATGTATTTTTGACTTATAACCAGTCAAAGCCCACATCCTTATTCTAATTATTAATAAATAATTCCTAATATAAATAGGCACAACAGTCAATCATTTATTTTGGTGACATTTCTTAAAAAAAAAAAAAAAGGTAATCTTACATGGATGAATTCCCTAAGACATGTTGACCTTGGAACAAGTAACTGGGAACTGTGATTAAGGAACCAACTTCACCTTCATGCCTAACCCGCTGCCAGAGCTCCTGCATTTATTGGCTCTGGGTCCTTTGCTGCTCTTTGTCAGGTCCTCCCCCCCCGCACCCCCGCAGTTTGGCCTAGAGGCAGCTGTTGCTGTTCTTCACAATGGTTAGAGGAAACGGGACAGACGGAGCTGGGAGTTCAGGCTGAGCAGCAGCAGCAACAGCGTGGGTCTGGTGGGTAAGCGATCGTTTCCCTCTGCTCTCATCTCGCACAGACAAAAAAAAGATTAGAAGAGCTGCCTCTTCCTCTTCCTCTTCCTCACACACAATGGGGCTTGTGGATATTGCCGAACTCCCCGATGGGGTGGGGCTGCCAACGCAGCCTGGGAGTTTGCACTTCTCAATGCAGACTGCTAACATGCAGTAGTCTGAACTTGTTCCGCCCGGTGGCCCGAGGGGTTGCATCCACCAGGTCCAGGAAACAGAGCGAGAGCCCCGCAGCTGAAAGTGAAAGGAGGCAATTGTAATGCGCGCAGCCTGCTTCCTGCTCTGTGCGTTTCGGCAGCGCGCTCCTGCTGCAAAGGCGCCGAGGACAAGGCCATCCCCCTCTCCCCCTGCCCTAAAGTGGGAGACGTTTGGAAACAAACAACTACTTATGCTGTACATTGTGGTGTTGGAAGTTAAACATGAAAGTGTGGAGAGGGTGAAATGCCACCTTCGGTGGCTTTGGGGGTCTCCCTGCCTCATCATAGTTGGCTCCTGGTGGCATGTGCAGTAATTGTAGGATGTATGCAGGTATTGCTGTTAATCGTCCTTAGTTTTCCCCATCAATGAAAAAGCAAGCAGCGTTGGATCAATGCAGACTGTGACAGCATTTTGTTGTAGTATCACTTGGGTTTTCTTAGGGAATATTGCTGCCCAACTTAGTGTCAGATTTGCATGGAAAAGTATCTTGGTTCAGAAGTCTTGGCTTTCTGCCACCAGTCTAGTATTTTAATTTTTACCACTCAGTCAACTAAATATAGGACCACTGCTGCTGAATCATTGTCTAGGAGGGCTTAGGTGTACTCCTTAGTAAAGATACCGAAAGCATCCAAAGGAGGGATGACATGGAGATGTGCTGCTCGACCAGCTACAGATGGGAGTTCTAGGCTACTGCTTTCTTGCATGATGTTACTAGATGCATCCACTGGTCCTTTTCTACTACTTTCCCATTTTGGCTCCCCTGTTGTTCTTACAATTCTTTTTAAGCCAAAATTCTCTGTAGTTTGTCTCCCCAGTTTTCTATTATTCCATGCCAGCAGAAGTGCCAGAGATCCCCTTGGAAAACAAAATATCTTAATAGATTTTAAGGCCAGAACGGACCATTATAATCTAATCTGATGTGCATAACACAGGCTATAGAATTCCACCCGCTAATTTCTGCTTCAAGCCCATAACTTCTGAGTATTGTGGGCTCAGAAAAGAGGCAGTCCAATCCATCACTGAGCATTACTGTTACTGGTCTCTGCATCCTAAGACATTCAACCAATGCCCTAATGGATCACTACGATAGCTTCCTAGAGGTCATTTCTGCATACTTCCAGGTGAAGTTTAGATTTGGCTGGTGGTAGGGCAGGTAGTTAGAGGCAGAGTTTTGCCTTCTGCTCAGTAAGTGATCTCTATTACCTCTTTACTAGGATTCAATGTGTCCTAGAGTTCAAATCCCATCAGGGAAGACTACAGAGAAGGCCTGGTATTAGAGGCCTGCTGTCTTAATTGCTGGAAAGTTCAGGTTGCTGAAAACACAAGTCCTTTTGTAAGGACTAGTGAACTGAACAGTTACTCTTCCGGATATACCTAGGTTTCATTTGTGTGTATTATCTCTCTGGTTCCTTTTTTCCATGCTTATTTGTATGTTTTTTCTGGGCCTCAATGTGTGTAAATAATTCGTGTTCCATTACTTATTATGAGCGTTGCTTCTAAGAATTTTTAAATGAGGCCATATATACTGATTTTGTCTACCTTTGAGACATCCTGTATGAAAGACACGGTATAGAAAATCAAGTAGACATTCTGCCCTGACGAGGCAACAAAAATGGGTCATGGGACAACGTATAATCAGGTGCAGATTAGCCACTAGGCCAACGGGGCCTTTTGCCCAGGGGCCCCCAGAAAAATGGGTGCCTCTGCTCTCCCCATCTGCCCAGTGCTTCTGCCAGGGAGCAGGGTTGGGGCGCAGGGGCTTGCCCCACTCCACGTGCCTGGTGCTCCTGCTGGAGAGCAGGGTTGGGATGCAGAGGCTTGCCACACTCCACCCACCCAGCAAGTCACCACGCCTGACCCTGCTCCCTGGCAAGAGTGCTGGGCGGGGCTGGGAAAGCCCCCATGCCTTGATCACATTTCCCTATCAGGAGCTGTGTGTGGAGGAGGGGGCAGGGAACACATTGCAGGCAGAAAGGGTGGGGAGAGGCCTCTGCATATAATAAAGAAACTCTCCAGACTTTAAGGAGAACATCACAAGTTTTTCTTTTTCCTATTGTACCCTTCCACCATCTGAGCACAAAGGATAATCTAGTCCAACAGGTAAATATTCAGAAGATTGTAGGGTCATGTGATTCCTTGTGGTTTAATATATAGTCAGAAGTTCTGACATCCTGAACAACTCAGATCTTCACATGGAGCTCAATTTGTGAGGTTTGGTGTGTTTGGTTTTGGGAGGATGTATTAATTTTTTTAATTTACATATTTATATTTGGTGTGAAAATCCAGTATTTAATTATTGGGGGGGGAAATAGGTTTAACAAAAGGCAGTCAATAATATTAAGAATCTACAAATCTTTTTTTTTTTTTAATTTTGATAGCCACAACTGATAATTTTGATTTAAGAATACAACTCAAAGCAATTTAATAATTTTAAAGATACATTTACTCATTCTGTAGCCTTGTGGATGCTGCAACAATAATGACAGTAACGAGTAATTAAGGGAGATTTAAAATTGAAGTTCATGGAGCCTGTTCATTAATTAAATCCAAAATACAGAGTATTTTGTGTAGTTACTTAGTGGAAATCACATGCAAATAACTGCTCTTTCTGATTTAGTAGTATTTCACACTTTGTATTATTGGAAATGACTACATAAAATGCAGGGCAATGGAGTGTCTGACCCATTGTAAACATTCACTATTCACTGCAGAGTGGAGTAGAAAGGAAGTGGAAGAGGAAGGATGTTTCATGGTTAGAGTACTAGCCTAGGACTTGGGAAACCTGGGTAGAAGTCCTTCATCTGCCACAGACTTCCTGTGGGACCTTGGGCGAGTCACTTAATTTCTCTGTGCCACAGTTCCCCATCTGTTAAATGGGGATAAGTATTTGTGAAGTTAAATGCAGCAGATTCTGCTTAATAGCAGTCCTGATATTAACTTCTGATTAATAACATTTTGCCAGGAATAAATCCTGTCACATTGACTGCTATTTTTACTTGTCCCTTTCATGATATGCTAGCACACTGGACCCTCACTGTTTTTATTTCCTCATTGACAGTTTCCTCTGTGGACGTGCTTCCCTGGTGGGATTGGGCGTGGTGCCTGCATGGAGAAAAAAATGGGGGAAGCTGTAGCCAGAGTTGCCAGAAAGGTGAATGAAACAGTGGAGAATGGAGCAGACTCCCTAGGTGAGTTAATCAGTCTGGCTTTGCTCACAGTGTGAGTTTTTTCCCATACAGAGTGGCCATTCAACTTGGGACACCAGGTCATGGTTCTCAGACTGTCATTTAAAAGGATTTTACCAAGACAGCTGGAGGGTGGTTTTAATTTTCCTACCAATTTGTTCCTTTTATATTTTGAAAAATGTTGATTTCTCCTCTCCCGATCCATGTTTCCAAAACAAGCAGGGGCCAATGTGGCTTCTTTCATTAACTTTGGCATGCGCATGCTAGCATGGTTAATAATGTCATCAGGAATGTGCATGGACCAGAAAATAGTGTTGTTAATTAACTGTTTGCAGCAGAAGGATACTTTAATTATTTTCATAATACAAAAAAAGTTTTTGTATTTATTTTGATGGTATTGTGCATTTTAAAAGTGTGCCAATTATTGCCAAGTTGGTTAGCTTTCTGGCAGAGATCCCCATGTCCCCTGTTTGGAGTAGAGACTGCAGCCTGCTGTGCCCCCAACCTGATAGACCGACTAATAAGTCCTTCGTAGGAGGATGGAAATAATGTTCTCTTTGAAAATGTCAGATCTGTTTGTAAACAGAGGGCTAGATTCTGCCTTCCTCAGTGTCCTATTTTATACTGCACTGGTGATGTAAAGGGCCTGCAAAGGGAGTGGAAGCAGCCTTACAGACTGTCACAAGACCAGGGCCGGCTCCAGGTTTTTTACTGCCCCAAGTGCCCCCCCACTCAAAAAACCCCCCAAAACCCTGAATGCTGCTGCCGAAGCAAAAAAAACCCGGAGTGCTGCCCCTTGAAAAGGGCCACCTCAAGCACACGCTTGGAACACTGGTGCCTAGAGCCAGCCCTGCACAGGAACGGGTTCCCCATTGAGCATAGAGCCAGCACAATTGTCCTGTGCTGGCCCTCATTGCATCACAAAACCTTGTGATATGGTAGGGGAGTGAGCAGGCATAGTTGGACCACACTGCCCACTGACTAGTCTGTTCTTGTGGATGGCTCCATAAGGAGTCATTGTAGAACAACATCAGTTAGGACAATATCTATGATTGCTCCGGTGTATGCCAGGGACTGCTCTAGTCTCTAGTCACCTCCACAGTCTGTAAGGTAGACAGGTGACACACAGCCATCTGTGTTCCATCCCTTTTCCATGCTGTGTTGAGCTCACTTTGGCTGCTGCCCAAAACGAGAACCACAATCATTGTATTGTACATGGTCCTCCCCATCTGACTGTAGGGAGATGTACAGTCAATACAGAAACCAGTCATTCTTTCAGTTCTGTCAACACTATATCATCTTCTGGTATGTCACAGCTGCATTGTTTATTCAGAGTATAGAGTCCACCACTATAGATAACATAGACAGTTAGCACTGGGGACTTGTACAATCCCAAACCTATTAAAAAGGCAAATTTTACAACCACATCCTCAGTCAAAGTTAACTGTCTGCACCCCTAAGTGAAATCAGTGAGGGCCATATAGTTGACTTAGCCCAATAGTTCTTAGACTTTAGTAGTGGTGACCCCTTTCACACAGCAAGCCTCTGAGTGTGACCCCACTCTTATAAATTTAAAAACATTTTTTTTTAAATATTTAATGCTATTATAAATGCTGGAGGTGAAGTGGGGTTTGGGATGGAGGCTGACAGCTCGCACCCCACCAGATAATAACCTTGCAACCTCCTGAGGGGTCATGACCCCCCCCATTTGAGAACCCGTGACTTAGCCCTATTTTATCTAGTAAATCATCTGTTCTTCATACTGAACACTCATCAGTCATGGGAATTGTCCACGTAGTTCAGGAATTAGGCCTACCAGGAAGACCACAGACTCTTAGAAAGTTTAACTGATTCCTAGTTATCATTTACTCTACATACTCGATCATAAGCCGGTTAGTTTATAAGCCAACCCCTCCCCCCACAGATGGATAAGTAAAAATGGAAAATTTTTATGACTCATTCATAAGCCAACCCTATAATTCAGGGGTCAGCAAACTTTGGTTCCTGGGCCATCAGGATAAGCCGCTGGTGGGCCGAGACATTTTGTTTACCTCGAGCATCTGCCAGTACGGAGATAAAACCTAAGTAAACAAAGTGTCCCAACGCGCCAGCTGCTTACCCTGATGGGCCAGGCCAGCAACTGGTGGGGAAATGTTTTGGAGGGGGAGAAGCTGGAGGTCCATGGAGTAACCCCTGTGACCACCCCCCACATGACCCCACCCTAGCCCGGGACCCCCACACTCTCCCCATTCCATCCCTTCCCACCTCATCTGGGGAGGGCCAGAGGAGACTAGATGACCTCCTGAGGTCCCTTCCAATCCTGATATTCTATGATGTCTCTGGCCTGGTTGGAGCTGCTCCAGCAGGCTGGGCAGCGCAGCCACAGCCTCCTCTGGTGGACCAGACCGGGTGGCGCGGCCACAGCATGTTCCAGCAGACAAATATAGAGACCAAAAAAACCCTATGGCAGACCCCTGCATCTCTGGCCCCTAAGTCTAAGAGGAATGAGAGGCGGTACTTTCTCTTCTTAGGGCTATGAACATTTATACACCTACTCCCCTGACTCCCTGGTGGTTGATGCAGCCAATCAGCGGGAATGCCAGGGCTACTAAGGCCCCTCCCCTAAGAATAGGGAGGCAAAAAAACTTGACCTTTTTGGCAGAAAGGTCTATTCCACTGGGGGACTACAGCTCCGCATTGCAAATCAACAGGCCATCGTGAGCGCAAACGCACACACCCCCATCTGCACTGTGATGGCCAAGTTTGCAGAGCTGCTGCCGCAAGACTCTTGTGCAGCGTTTTCGGCATTGGTGGAGGAGAGTCTCCCGAGCTTCCCTACAGGCAGCATTGGGCATAGGAGATGGTGCCTCATGTACAAAGGCCATAGGGTTGTAATAAGTAGGGGTTCCTGGTTGCAGTCTCTCGTCTGCCCCATGAGGTCCATTAAACAGTCCAGGACCTCCCCTTTGAGGGTTCAGCCCTCTTTTCTGACTAGATGGATAAGAGATTCCATAGTCCGAAAAACTCAAAGACCACCCTTAGATCTTTGGGACTCCATCACTAGCCACTCAACGTAGGCATTTCCGGCCACGGCCTCCCTCCAGGTTCTACCAACTCCAGAACCGCCAGGATGCTCCTCATAGGAGGAAAAGGAGCAGTAGAAGCAGGCAGCCCTCCTCATCAGGGCTTGGGCCTGCCCAGGCCACTGCCCGGCCCCAGACCACCCTTTTGAAGGTGCAGTTGAGGGCAGTGCACCAATACTACAACTGGATCTATCCTCTTACCTTTTCGTCCTATCTTCTTTCAATCATGCATGATCCCGTATCGCCTCGGACCGTTGGGTGCTCCACATGGTAGAGGGGATATTTCATCCAATTCTGTGCCCTCCCTCCCTTCCACCCCCCTTCCCCGTCCCTCTTCAGGGACCCCTCTCACGAGCAACTTCTCATACAGGAAGTGCACTCCCTCCTCAGTAGGGGCAGTGGAAGAGGTTCCTCAGGAAATACCGGGATTCGAAGCTCTTGCCCCTTTGCTCCTAATACTGAAAGCCAAGGATGGCCTCAAGCCCATCCTGGACCTGTGGGAATTCAACAAATTAATCAAGAAACTCAGGTTCTGCATGGTCTCTTTGGCCTCCATTATCCCCTCATTGGATCCAGGAGACTGGTATACCGCCCTCAACTTGAAGGACGTGTCCTTCCACATAGCAATAATTCCATCACACAGAAGACTCCTCAGGTTTGTGGTGAACAACAGCCACTATCAGTTTACTGTCCTCCCATTTGGCCTGTCAGCAGCACCTTGAGTGTTCACCAAGTGTATGGTAGTCATCACAGCGTTCCTGCACAAGCAGCAGGTACAGGTGTTCTGGTACCTCGTCGACTGGCTGATGAAAGGTCACTCCAGATCTCAAGTGGAAGAGCAAGTCAGCTTCCTAAGAAGGATGTTAGTCGAACTGGGTCTCCTCCTAAATGAGGCCAAATAGACGCTGTATCCAGTGCAGAGGATAGCATTTATAGGGGCAGTGTTAGACTCAACTCAAGCCAGGGCCAGAAGCCAGATTTTGGTCACTGGGTGACATCATATGGGGCCTCAGACAGTTCCCCACTACTACAGCAAGGAACTGCTTGAAACTTCTGGGGCATATGGCCGCTTGTACCTATGTAGTACAGCATGCCAGACTCAGGCTTTGCCCACTCCAGTCATGGCTAGAGTCAGTATATCGACCAGCACGAGATGCTTTGGACAGCACTGTAACCCTGCCTCGTCCAATACTAGACTCCCTCCTGTGGTGGTTCGACCCACAGGTAGTTTATGCTGGAGTCCCCTTCAACAACCCCCAGCCATCCCTCTCATTAGTGACACATGCATCAGATCTGGGATGGGGGGCACATTTGGGAGACCTCAGGACACAGGGCCTCTGGTCTCAGGCAGACCTTGCTCTGCATATCAATATTTGAGAACTGAGAGCAGTCTGCCTGGCGTGCCAGGTTTTCACTGCCCATATATCACGGAGATGTATATCACTCCTCATGGACAACACCATGGCAGTGTTTTATATCAACAAACGGAGGTGCACACTCTTTTTTTCCCCTGTGCCAGGAAGCCCTCATACTCCACATGGAAGTCCCACAGCACTCGATACACCTGCAGGCATCATACTTCCCTGGGATATGGAACGAGCTAGCGGACAGTCTCAGCTGCTCTTTTCACGGCCACGAGTGGTCCTTCTGGCTGGACATATTGAGCTCAATCTTCCAACACTGGGGCTTTCCCCAAATAGATCTGTTTGCTACACAACGGAACAGGAAGTGTCAGCTATTCTGCTCCTTCCTGAATCACAGCCCAGGTTCCATTGCAGATGCATTCCTACTTCTATGGAGAGGCAGTCTCCTTTACGCGTGTTCCTGCTGGTTCCTTTAGGCCACAGGGTGCTCCTCAAGATCCACAGGGACCGAGCCCTAGTGATATTGATAATTCTGACCTGGCTATGTCAGCACTAGTTCACATCGCTCCTGGAAATGTCTGTGGCAACTCCGGTCCCCCTACCACTTGTCCTGGACCTAATCATGCAGGATCATGGCTGCCTCCGGCACCCGAACCTCGAGTCGCTCCACCTCACAGTGTGGAAGCTCCATGGCTGAATGCGGTGGAGCTGTCCTGCTCTGATCAAGTCAGGCAAGTTCTCCTTAGCTCCAGAAGGGCGACGTACCTTTGCTAAGTGGAAAAGGTGCTACTCTGACCAGATGGAGAACCATCAGTCGCCGATGCTCACCTCGGTGCCATTTATACTGGACCACTTCCATCTTTAAGCAACAGGCTCTGTCCATGTCATCAATAAGGATCCACTTGGCTGCCATCTCCACCTTCCATCCAGGCACGGATGGCTACTCAGTCTTCGCGAACCCAATGGTCAGCTGTTTCCTTAAAGGTCTCAACAGACTATACCCCCAAGTGCGACAGCCTATCCTGGCTTGGGACCTTAATCTAGTCCTTTCCAGACAGACGGGCCCACCATTTGAGCCACTCTTGACGTGCTCTCTGCTTTCTCTCCCATATAAGGTGGCATTTCTGGTGGTGATAACCTCAGCTAGGAGAGTGTCGGAGCTCAGGGCCCTTACATCAGAGCCCCCTTACATTGTATTCCATAAGGACAAGGTTCAGCACAGGCCTCACCCGTCTTTTCTCCCTAAGCTTGTCTCCCAGTCAGGGCTGGCCTTACCATGAGGCGAACTGAGGCGGCGGTCTCAGGTGCCAGACTTGGGGGAGGCGGGGGTGCCACTAAGACCCAGGGTGTAGAAAATTGTCTGCTGCTGGTGCATATGTATTCTCTCTGCTCTAGATGCATAGAGTGGAGTGCTGTGCTGGAGGAAGAAGGGCACAAGAGACATAACAGGCAGGCAGGAGAAAAGGTGGGAGGGAACAACGGAAAGTAACAGGAGCTGCAGGGAGAGAGAGGAGGAGGAGGAGCCTCTCTAGCACCCCAGGAGCCTGGACTGATTAACACCAGCTCCTCAGGGAGCTTCCTGTTTTCTGCTGCTTCTCTGAACCCACTTGAGGAGAACAGGCAGTCAGCTGAAGTAATAGGAGCCAGTTAGGCCCTTAAGACCCCGATATCTTCCCTTACTCAGGCCCTGCTACCAGCCTGCTTATTTGTCCCCTTCAGCTGAGTGTTGAGAGCCCCTATAGCTGGCACAGAACAGCAATCAGGAGTGAAAGAAGAAAACGCCACCTGAGACGGCATTCAGAAAACGAAAGAAAGCAAAGGAAGCTTTTCTATCTAAGCAGGAAGGAGGTCTCCTGAGATTCATAGACACAAATGTTCATGGTGAGCCTTCCGGCCCTAGTGAGGATGTGAGTGGTGAAAAGCTCCATCTATTTAGTTTATCCAAGAGAAAGTTAAAAGGTGACTTGATCATATTCAAAAAGTACCTACAGGGTAAAAGATTACTTACAGTAGGAGCAGCAGAAAATCCTGTGGCACCTTATAGACTAACAGACGTTTTGGAGCATGAGCTTTCGTGGGTGAATACCCACTTCATCAGATGCATGTCATGGGTATTCACCCACGAAAGCTCATGCTCCAAAACATTTGTTAGTCTATAAGGTGCCACAGCATTCTCTGCTGCTCCTACTGTAAGTAAATACCCACTTCATGAGATGCATGTCATGGGTATTCACCCATGAAAGCTCATGCTCCAAAACATCTGTTAGTCTATAAGGTGCCACAGTATTCTCTGCTGCTCCTACTGTAAGTAAATATCCACTTCATGAGATGCATGTCATGGGTATTCACCCATGAAAGCTCATGCTCCAAAACATCTGTTAGTCTATAAGGTGCCACAGGATTCTCTGCTGCTTTTACAGATCCAGACTAACACGGCTACCCCTCTGATACTTATAGTAGGAGGGCTCTCTAATTTAGAACACAAAGGCATAACAAGATAAAATGTCTGGACGCTCAAGCTTGATAAATTCAGGTTCAACATAAGCAGTACATTTTTACCAGTGAGTGAGTAATCACTGGAATATCTCACCAAGGGATGTAGTTCATTCTCTGTCACTTGATGGGGCATTGGTCACTTTAAATCAAGATTGGATATCCTTCTAAACGATATGCTACAGCTCAGACAGAAATTATGGGCTTAAAGGAGGAATTGTTGGGTAAAATTCAGACAGACTTGGATGGTTAAAGTCGTCATTTCTGGCCTCAAAATATATACATCTACAGGGAGATTTAAAAATATTTAGGTCCTAGCTGTATTAAATATCAACACCCTATTACCCTTACCAACCTTTTAACAAATTTTATAAGAAAACATCAAGATCTGCCCCACAAACACTTACTCCATACCTGATTTTTTTCTCATGTCTCAATGAGGTCTTTTTCTCCAAAATCTTAATCAGTCACTGCAGTTAAATAGGTTTGTATTTTTAAAAAACAAAAACAAAAATGCAAGAGTCAATCCCTTCACTTCTTAGATACTCAACTTTCATGTTCTTTCCTCTTGTGATATCACAATTTTACTAGTTCTCCAATCACTATAAACTGTTCTAGACTATATAGGACTTCACTTCCCACTTTAATGAACAAAGCAGGGGAAAAAACTTTTTTTAACCAACCAAACAAAAATACCTTTCAGGCTTTCTTTATACATCAGAAAGAAGCAAAAAAAAGTGTAGAATCCTTTTTTATTTTTGTTTTTCCTTTGGAGTTTACTGTTAATCCCAAATTTATCTTTACAAATTAATTCCCATACAGGGAGATTGCAGGAAGAGAGCCACCGTACTGGCAATGATGTGGCATTTGGCAATGGATTTCTTTCCTTGAGGGACCTACGACTGAGACCAAGAGAGATTTATACCTAAACTGAGACTGGCTACTACTTGTGAATACTTAAATGTTAAATTATTTTAAAAAAAACATAAAGACAAGTCAGAAATATTGGTGTTATCAATCAAACCTGTAATTGACTTGATTTCAGTTTGGATAGAAATCCAGTAGGTGGTGCAGTTTCATTTCTGAACAATGGCTAAAACTAGGGTATTTGATGAATTCACCTTATTCTCATGATTCCCCCCACCCACATTGACAGTGGAAAAATGAATGAGGATATTTTGAAACTGGATTTGAATGCAGGCTTATCACTTCTGATTATTGTATGGTCTCCCAAATCTTGCTGTTTATAATTAGACTTGCTGTTGTTTCTCTCTTTAATTCCTGTCACGTTTTCCTTCTTTTATCACTTCATATAGCTTAATGTTGTTCTAATATAGATTGCTTTGGAAGTAAGAATAAATCGTTGGCTTTGATATTTCATCTTGATGGCAAAAATTAATAGCAAAATAAGGACAGAATGGCTCATGTGTATTTCTTACTAAAAGGAACCTGTTCTGGTCCTCTTTTAGCAAATTTAGGACCCGTAATACACTGCTATAGGGTTAGACAGTACAATGGTAAAATTATCTGAATGCTGGCTGAACACACAGCTTCTTATATGTGAGAAACTGCAGCAATGGGGAGTGACAGCTACAAAGTATGTTGGTATAGATGCAACCTATGGGCCTGATCAAAAGCCCACCAAAATCAATGTAAAGACTTCCATTGCTTTCAATGGGCTTTGAATCAGGCCCTATAAATGAGCAGATGAATATTGTATATTGTGACATAGATCTTGTCTCCAATGATATTATTAGAGAATTTTAAACTTTGGTCACCTATTCTTGTCAAGTCTTGTGCTCACCCAGCCTGTGTGGGAAAAGTCCTATGCAATTTAATAAATGACACCAGTAGGGTTCTGTAGGAAATTACTGTAGGTTGTAATTTTCTATTAAATTCTATATAACTTGTCCAACAGGGAGTTTTTTCCAAGACCTTACTATCTGCTGGCAATGGCAGTATTTCCTGGGGGCAGTCTTTTACCCTATGGCTCTGAGCAAGGACTCCAGGTCAGTTACCACTTAAGCGCCCCCCTCCCCTCTGAGCAGAAGTTTTTCGATGTCTCTGCAAATGTACAACAGTGATTTATACCTAAAACAACAAGTGGCCCTTTCAATAAAGAAAAAATACTAGAAAAATCAAGAGAGAACCATATTAAATCAAAACTGAACTACAGAAAATAGCATCTCCTGTAAACAAACAAACTGGACACTAGGAAGTTCAGACTTGAAATTAGACGAAGGTTTCTAACCATTAGAGGAGTGAAGTTCTGGAACAGCCTTCCGAGGGGCGTAGTGGGGGCAAAAGACATATCTGGCTTTAAGACTAAGCTT